>NC_133323.1:6362891-6374719 GCF_012295235.1 Primulina huaijiensis | reverse complement strand
CACGCAATGCCATGAAATTAGTCTTTCGAATAATCAACGCATCTCATCAAGTTTTTTTTTTATTATTATTAATTTCATATTTTGGGGAAAAAAATTCATTATTCCAAAATATATTGAATTTTAAATAATAAAGTTAAATTATTACAGTTCGATTTTGTCTGGCATGTCTGGGGTAGTGGGTATCTTTCATTTTTTTAATTAATTAATTTATTTATTTGTTTGTTGACTGGTCATAAGTAAGCAATATAATAAAAACTTCACAGATTCCTTTTATCAAAGAAAATATTTCTTGGAACCCAAAAAAATAAATAATACAGAGTGCTATTATTTTCCTTATTTTATTTTCTTAAAAATAGAATTTGTATATTTACCCAAGGCAACAAGTACAGGTAATATTTTGGGAATGGATTCTCACATTAGGGGATGCTGTGCTAAAATTTCTTGGACCGAGTAAAGCTTGGCTGGCTCCTTGAATTAAAGAAATACAAAACTTCCCATGAATATATATACTCATAACGTCTCACATATTAATTTTGTGAGACAAATCTCTAACCCAACTTGCATATGAAAAACATTATTTTTTATGTTAAAAATATTATTCTTTACTGTATGTGTGGACCGGTTCGATCTCTCACATGAGACTTAATCTATACTCGTATACCGATGTACGCTTGTACAATATTTTTATAATTCATTTGATTTATATTTAAATGAGAATCAAATGTAATTATAAGAAATAATGATGGATTACACTACAATTTTAATATAAAACAATTTTGTTTTAATTTGTCCATAATGGAGGGGCAAAATAGTTATACATATTTTGGTGTCTTTTGCGGTTTCTATCATGTTCTTAATTTTAATAAAATAGAATAGATATATGCACACACTCATTTATAGATAGACTGTCTGTATCTTATTTTTAATTTTGTTTTTCCCCTCCATATAATAACTGTATTTCTTGTTAGTTTTATCTTTAGTTTGGAATTTAGTACGATATATTTTAGGGTGAATTTACAAATTCTTCCCGATTTCTGAATCTCAGCTTTACCCAAAGATTGCATTTGTGGGCTTGTGTTTTCATTTGCTAACATTTAATGGATCCAGGCCCAAATGAAAATTAAAGTTATGGAAGTATTATTTTGTTGAACTGGTTGACGGCCCATGTCTTTATAGGAAGACCCAATAGTTCAATTAGTAAATTTTTTGTTGGCTTTGTCCGGACAATTGAATGATTGTTTGCAAGAGCTTTGAATTGATTTTTTAGAGATTTAAAAAAAACAAGGAGATTTAAAAAAACAAGCAAGAAACAAAAATAGAAAGTGTTTATAAATAAAAGTCCAAAGCAAACTCAAGCTAAAATTTGAGTGTTTAGAAAAAAAATTGTTTCTAACCTTAATTTTTAGTAAAATAACTATAACGCTTATATTTTTTTTTATTATCTAAATTTGGTACTCACTGTTAACAATGTATTTATATAAATATTATTATATTTTAAATATTTTATATTAAAATTAATTTATTTTGTTATATTATGAGTGTTTGAAAATTTATATAAGATTAATAAAATAAAAATGACAAAATTTGTATAAATGTAGAATATATGCAAAAAAATTATGGAAATTAAAATCAAAAAAATCTTAAATATGTTTTTTTTAATAAAAATAAATGTTTATAATAAAATAAACATTTTCAAAAGAAAATCCCATTAAACTTGCGCAAAAGAAAAACCTCTAAATCAGTTAACAAAAATCGTTATTGAATTGGAAAAAATATACAATCTATTACAATAAAAAGACTGAAGATGCAAACTAGAAGAGAACAAATTTGATATATATTCACCAAATATTTTAATTACAAGAAATTCCAAATCACCATCTCCACATTTTGCATGGTCTCATCTGATTGTTAGACAATAAGAAACTGTGTTGTTTGCACCTCTCTGTTCAATATAATCATTCCTATTATTTGCTCTTAAATCAGCCTCCAAAAAATCTTCATCCTTTGCATCTGTCTTTCCAATAAAATTGTGTATTGCCGCGCACAATGACCAAGAAATATTGACAAGCGATCTGAAACTTTTTCTTCCATACACCAAAAGTGTAACGTCCCAAATTTGACGACTGTCATGGTTGCATTACTTATGCAATCCAAAGTCCTCATCTTGTTGCAGTGGGTAGGCTTAAAGTTGACCTTGTCAAGCAGATCCTTCTTGTTTCCCATGTTATAAGGTCTTTACTACAATATGAGGGATTTGTTCCTTATGAAGCTTCAGCTAGAGCTTCCGGGCTACTGGTATTCTTACATTTAGCAGGCGATTGCACAACCTCTACTTCATCATCTGAAGATGTGCATATCACCCCCACATTTCTTTTGGAGTAACTTGGCAGTAACCCCAAGTACTAGTTAATCATCAGAAGATTGTTGCTCTTTGTCAGTAATGTTCGAGCTTGAAGGGATGATGAAGATTGTTATTTCTTGAGCACCGACATTACTATCAAGTTATCCTTATATAAAAATATTTAGGTAAAAGGAGAATAGATAAACAATGTACAATAATTTACACATTTCATAACTTTCACATTAGCACAGTCTTTCTCCCATCAATCATGCGGCAGTGCTAATGAACGCTAGTCTAATACATATCACAGTCGTCATAAACTTGTATCTTACTTGGACAGGATTAGAAGTAACATAGCTAAAAGAATGAAACAATGCATTGCGGATTGCAATCGAAAAACTATATATTTTGCTCCCTGGTAAATGTTGGATGTGTATGGACAGGTTTGGGTATGTTCAAGGGCGATAGTGACCTGTGCTCAGCCGTGGACGTGGATGTCTCAGCGTTAAATGATGACTCACTGTACGGTGGGTCATTGTTACCTTTTCTATTAAGTGTCGCCTAAATTTACATTAGATCTATGAGTTCCTACAGAATACAACGACTACATGTTGTAAACAACAAGGGAGTAACAAAAAAAATAACAAATATCGGCGTCTTCTGAAGCAAGAAACAACTGGACCTAAGTTAACCGTGATTAAAGCCATGAAATATCTTAGCCCGCCTATTGGATCCGGGCAATAATTGGTATACCCAGTGGCGGAGCCACATAATTTTCGGTGGCCCAATGTTTTTTTAAAAAAATTATAGGTAAATTTTATATAATTTTTGAATAATACGATATTAGTAGTCAGAGTAGATCAATTTAAAATATTAAAAGATTTTAGATTTTAAAATTCTAATCCGAGAAGAGCCATATTTCTGGCTCCGCGTATACCGGAGTCCTCTGGTTGTTTAACTGGTCGACTATGACTATGACTATGACAATGACATGAAGTTTAAATATGAAAGTTAATTGTGTCGATATATTGGCTCCCTGGAACAAGATTGATGAACTTGGGGATACGCTGGAAGCGAAGTGGTGGCGATAGGACAACAAGAAGAGTGTCGAACAATAAGGGAGTGTTGGATAAATGAAAAAGAGAAGAAGAGGAAGAGTGAGGAGTTGTAAAGGGAAGTGGGATGTTTCAAATGTGGCTTGTCCCACATTGAGTTAATAACCAAATAAAGTCTCCCTAATAAGCTCCAAGTTGAGACAAGGGTTTGGGCCCCAAGGGGTACCAGAAGTTTTTAGACAGGGGAAGACGCTAATAGGTTGTGTTTCGGTGAACTAAACACACCCGCCCGACCGGCTTGGCGCGGTGCGGTGAGGTGTGGTGTGGTCTTTTGATCGTATTATTCTTTTTAGACAAAATTTATTTGAAAATAATTTTGTTGACAGCACCTACACACGAAACCGAAACAGAAACCAGCGTGCATTCACAGAAGATGCCGCGCACATGCGTGCCCAGAATTCGCGCACATGCGCGAGACTCACAGAAGATGCCGCGCATATGCGCGCCAGAATCCGCGCACATGCGCGAGCCTTACTGTTATCATCGCATTTGGGCAGAACAAGGCGCGCATAAGGACGCGCATATGCGCGAGCCTTTCTGGAAATTTGCGCGGTGCTGTTTCTGAAAACAGGCGTGTCCCTTGACTATCTTGGCATCTGTTCTTGGTCACATTTGCACCAAACAATGTGTTCCTTGACTAGAATTGTAACTCTTCTTCGCATCCGGTCTGGAAAGACATGTATTTTCTACGCAACCGGTGATCGTTTATAAATAGTTCATATCAGCAATTTTCGAAAATGGCTGAAAAAAATTCTCTGCACTTCTTCTTGCAATTTCCTGCTCATAATCATATCATCTTGCTGCACAATTTTCGTTCACATTTGAAAGCTTCTGAATATATTTTGTTAGCTGCGCTCGAGACTTTGTAGTGCTGCAAAGTTTTGACTTGAAATCGTTGTATCTTGGGGACGATTGCTTGCGACGTATAGCACTTTGATATGGACAATTTCGTCTTGCGGAAAAAGGTTTTTCCTTGCCTCGACTTAACATTGTTGCTGTTGTTTTTCAGAAACGAGTATCATATAGATAACAGGGAGTACATAGATTGTGTAGTGTTTTGCAAGAATATTCAAAAAAACAAATGAAATCAA
Source organism: Primulina huaijiensis (assembly GCF_012295235.1). Classification (NCBI taxonomy): domain Eukaryota; kingdom Viridiplantae; phylum Streptophyta; class Magnoliopsida; order Lamiales; family Gesneriaceae; genus Primulina; species Primulina huaijiensis. The sequence goes on along the minus strand of NC_133323.1, from coordinate 6,370,172 downwards.
TGGAGCACAAGCCATAGCAATGTAATCAGTGGTTAATTGTCCAGTAACATAACAACAATAGAAAAAGGAGTTACCAGGGAGTTTGGTCACAAAGCGAGTGACAAATTGTAGTGGGGAAAAGGCGGCGCCGACTGGGTCACAAAGGAGGCCACGTGGCTCACAGTGGCATAAAAAGAACAACGGCGAGAGGTTGTGTGCACGCGAGTAAAGGGAGTTCTGGGTCGAGGTTGCTATAACGATCATGTGCGGTGGAAGGATGTCGCACGATTTTGGAAAACATGACTGTAGGTCACACAGTTAGGTGTGGTAGCAGCAGGTATGGCGCTGGTGTGGGCTGCTGTGGGCAGCAGACTGTCGGTTGCTAGATTTGATGATCCAGCTCAGTGAAAGCCACCTTGGGCATCATGGTAATACGAAAAATGAGAATTGGTTTGAATAGAATGCTTATAGTTAGGCCAATGCATGCTGGGCTATAAATTTGGGCTAGATCTAAAATGTGGCCCAATTCATTTGACCTCAAGCCCAATAATATAGATGGCCGACAAAAGATGCCCATTAATAATCATTCCAAATATTGAATTGGTTCGGATTCAACGAGCGGGTTTAGTTGATGGTAGTAGGAAGTGTTTGAGAAACTTCCCAAGCTTTGAACAAAAAGAGAGAAAGAAAGAACTCACAGGAAGCTCAACTTTCAAATACTTTTCAAAAGTTGAATAGTTTTAGTTCAAACTATCTTTTTAGTCCAGTTTCAAGAAACTTTCATTTAAATGTTTTTTACATTTCTCGTGGTTTGTAAACATAATAATAATAATAGGAGTTTATTCTTCAATTTTCAGACTTATTTTCACCATTTTTCTATTTTCACTCTAACTTGTAGTAAAATTTGGTTCCTACGTTGTTTGAATTCTTAGACATTAGATATTGCTTTTTCACTAAATTCAATGCATTTGCACCAGACACTCACACTATCAAATTTTCAAGAAAAAAATAGGTTTAAGTTGAGGTGTGTGTAGAGTGTATTAGTGTGTGTCTTCTTATATACATTTGTATTTAATAATTTATTTCGATGTTTTTCAACACATATTTTTTAATGCACGGTTATACTTATTTGGACTTAAAAAATTTGTTTTAGATTTATATTTCCGTCCCATATATTGAATTATTATCTTGCTTGCTGACTGTAAATTTAAATTAGTAAATTTTAGTACCATGGTTAGGCCCATGGAGAGGGGGGACCGTTGGTTCTAGATTGAGAAATCAAGTCAAAACTGCATAAACATTAAGCATTTTTTTCCCTTTTATATGTGAATTTTGTATACGATCGTTAAGGGTAATATCAATATTCTTAAAAATTTGCGAGATGGAACATATAAAATTTCATACATGATATGTAAATATCATAAAAAGACTGGTTATACGGCAACAAGCCCGATAAAATAAGGGCATAGAAACGAAGTTACACACAAACAACATTGCAATATAATCCATACATTTATTTATTCTTAGAATTTCAAGGAAATCCACATGATGTGAAGTGCTTGGAGGATGCAAAGAAATGACCAAGTTGAGATATTGTAGATTGAGATTCATCGTCATTGTCATGTGATGGAGAATGTATGTGTCTTCCTTCATATGTAGTTATCACCATTCTTGGGTCGTCTGCTAATCGCTCCACACGCTTTTTTACTCGGCAATTATCTTGTGTACATCTATAGTAACTCCTGCATATAATTGATGAAATTTGGCTATTCATGGATCTTTTTCTCGAAAAGTACAAAACATTAATGCACAATCAAAATAAGATAATAAACAACTTATTTTGAGAAAAACGACAATTTTGATTTTATATTGTCTGATTTCAGTTTTAATCATGTATTTTTCAATTTTTTGCAATTATAGTCTTTTTCATCTAAAATGGTGAAGTGACACTTACACATCAGTGTCATGTCGGTGTCACGTAGGCGCTACATATATAAGTGCCGTATCAATGTCAAAAGGAAAAAAGACTAAAATTGCAAAAAATAACAAAGATGACGCAGACCAAGACTGATGTTTGATAATATAAATAACCAAAATCGCATATAATCGTAAAAAATATGTAAGACTGATGCTGAAGTTTTCCCATTTTTTTAAATCTACTCTAGTTAATTGATTTATATAAATTGAGACTCAAGGGGTACATTAAATCGATTATCTTCTATAACATGGTAGGCCATTGTGGACAAATTATGTCTTCACCTAGCAAGGAAAACAAACATGAAATGAAATGACAATATAGAAGGATGGTGCGGTTGCAAACTGGCAATGGCTGGCTGGAATCATGACATATATTTTTTTAAAAAAAGAAGTAGCTTTTTTTTTTTGTAGGAGAGTGGGATCTCTTAATGAAAGAAATTAAGTTTAATAAGTACTCTCACGTAATTTAGGGAAATAATTCTTGCAAAATTTCTTCGATCCTCAAGATTTTATATTCTACTATATATGGCCCTTTAATTTAAATAAATTATATGAATTAAATCAATCAATAATTGCAAGGACATGTTCGTACATTGAAACAATATTTGGAACATGGATTTGAGAATTAAGGGGGGAATTGATGATTATTAATAATTTAGCAATAAAAGTTCAATTTACTTTTGGTCCAAAAACAAAATCATGAAAGGGTATCTCCGTAGATCTTCATACAGAAATAATGAAGGGGAGAAATGATCATCATTTCGTCTTTATTCACCATGATTTTTAAAATTTTAAAAATATATATGCAGAATTGGAGGAGTTAAATCAGGCATTATATATGCATTGGAGTTCAATGCTAGCTAGTATAATTATTACAATTGTTAGTTGCAACAAAATTTGAAAGAGCAATTATGGTTTACTTTTGCTTTTCCATATANAATAATGGTAATCTTTGTAAGATGCATTAAATCACTCTATTCACGCCAAACAAGAAAATTTACATAACATGATATGCGGGAAGAGAATAAAAAACAAGTTTTTAGTTTAAAAAAATAAGAACAACGAAGAAGAAAACTCTCCAACTTGATCGAAACTAGCAAATTAAGGTTACGATAATATAATGATGACGATGGTAATGAGAAATACTTAACTTATAATAAATCTTCAGGTAAAACTTTGTATATTTGACATTCGTCTCCTTTTAACATGTTATAATTTTACACTTGATAAAGGAGGTATTGTCGAATAGATAAAATATAAGACAGTGAAAACAACCCATAAATCTCCACATACATACAATAAATCTCTATTTTTTTTTTAATGATCTTCACTTTTATTGTTTTTACTTGCTTGATATGTGTTAGGAACTAACAAATTCTGGGTTTCTTTCCAATTTTCAAAACATGAAGAAACCGAACAGGAATTTAAGGATGAAGAAACAGAAAGTAGGTTTAGACATACCTAGGATGTTGGGTGTTCTTGACCACTTTCTGTCCATATTTTCTCCACTTATAACCATCATCCAACACATCTATATCACTCATTGTTTTGAAGCAAAATCTTGGCTCTCTTACCTTTCTCCTTCCCTTGTAAATCTTCTTCATCTTGATTGGTGATACCCCGACGATCTGATGCTCATGATCTCCTACAAATTTCATGCTCATGCAATCACTCACTTCTCCCCATGCCCTGCGATATAATTAATACATCATCTCAAAATCAATTAATTAATGAATAAAATGAGAAGTCTCAAAGTACTTAAATTAACTCCATGAATATATAAAAATTGTTGTTGTAGTACTAGCTAGCTAATTAACACGTACACAGAATCATGATCGATGATATTTCATTATAAAACAGAAGGCCGAATGATCATTTCTGTCAAAAATCAAAGAGACATGTTTTCTCTTTTGATTTTAAATACAATATGATCATTTCTGTCAAAAATCAAAGAGACATATTTTCTCTTTTGATTTTAAATACAATAATCACCTAGCTATATTCATTTAATGATAAAATCACACACACACACACACACATATATATGTTTCTTTGCTTACCAATAATTTGCTGGTGATCTTTGCAAAGAAAGAAACTGTGATCCTGCAAAGTTAGTTGTGAATTCATCATCCTTTCGCTTTATGGGTAGAGGTTGATCTGCAGCTTCAAGTGAAGGAAGAGGTGTGCTGAGACTTGTTGCGAGGGTTTTGAAGGGTTGATGATGATTAATTAGGGGGAATTCTAATGGAGTTGAGGTAAAGTTTGTGTGGGGATTAACAGGGAAAAACCCTGAAAGTTGTGATGAGATTATTACATGATCTTGTTCCTCAAATACAGTACTTTGGTTCAGCATGCTTGCCTGAGATTTTGCTGAAAGAAATTCAGATCAGGATTTGTTATTTTGTGTCTTGAATTTTCTTGGGATTTGGGTTTGAAGAAATTGTGTTAAAAGGGCCCTGAATTGAAATATACGCTTCTCTCTTATATATACAGCCAGACGCCAGTGGACTTCATTAAAGTGTAAAGGTTAGGGTTTCTAGCTATCAAATTTGTTGAGTGAAGATGAGATTGTATAATACAGTTCGTATTTTGTTTCATTTTGCCCCACACACACATATATCGAATGAAGTTACTCTGCACACTACCGTGTGCACCTTCGGTGGGCATCAGCCCACGTCCGCTTTTTTTTGACGTTCGACAGGATGTTCCCGCGAATATCACGGAGACATTTAGGTCTCTTGAGACCCAGATGAGTGTATGAGAGACGATCGATGTGACGTTTCCGCGAGATGTTCCCATAAATATATCTGTAATTTTTCAAAAAAAAAAATTAAAAAAATCAGACGGCTAACACACACGGTATAGTGTGCAGGGTAACAACATTCTATCTGTATAATATATAAAGATAAACGTGACGCACACACACATATAACATGGATTTTAGTGGTCTTGGTAGCTGTGTGAGATCTTGAAAAAATGAGGTAAAAAGGAATATATATTATTGATTAATTATAAAGAATATTTGTTGGGAAAGGGACTAAATACCAAGAATACACTGGACATGTCATTTTCATCTTCCACTATTGTCTGCACATTTTACTTTGATCTTGGAAGTTTTTATATTTGAAGCAAAATAATGATACAAAGTACACGCGAAATTCAGTCCAGGAGCTAGTTTTTTGACAAGGGTACTAACATATTGGACGGACACTTTAGCTCTCGCAGTTCTCTTTTTAAAAGTTAAAATAATACCACCATTTTTCAGTGCATTAAAGTCTTTTTTTTTTTTGGCAATTTATGTAACCGTAGCTTCAATCAATAAAATTAATTTAGAAAATATATTTTGTGAATTTTTAACCAAATTAAAACATAACATATGATAATGCCCTAGAAAGAATTTTGGATCGTACACAGTTCCCCTCATAGACTGTCACTTAATTTTATCAAGTCAATGGTGCAAGTGTAATACATGGATGTCCTTGTTTCATTTATGGTGCTTTTTGAAATATATATTTTTGAAAATATTTATGTTTGTGTGTTTTTTTTTTAAAAAAATATAGAAATATGTTGAGTTCTTAATTTTTTTAGTAGCTTGCTGATTGAAATCTTAAGTTTCAAAAATATTAAATTAGAATTTGTTGGGTACAATGATTGTCCTTGTTGTGTAAAGAAATCGAAACGTATTGTTTGAGCTGCTGTAAGGTTTTAAAGAAACTTTTGGCAACACGACAAGCGTTTGATTCTACAATCGATATCAGAGCCAATGTCACGTGTTCAATTCGATTATCATTGATGACAAGAAGTGTAATTATTGGGAGGGAGATTGTTAGTTGCAATAGTTGTAAATGCTGGGTAGAGTAATAAAAACTTGGTGCTTGAGTTGTTGTACGGTTTAAAAGATTTTAATTGCATCATTTTCACCGACTATTACTTTTGATAAATCGGTAAGTGTTCGTTTCTACATAATTTAATATGATATAATAAGAATGTAATTTTGGAAAACAATAAAAAATTAATTATATATACACACTAAACAAGATTATATTTTGTCCAATGATAACTAGCCAAGTTGCTCATGTTTTTGCTCGTACCAACCAGAGTACGCGATTACTACTTAGGAACAACATTGAGTTTAAGGATGTGATTCCTTTGTGTTAGAACACTGTTTTTGTGTTAATGGAATATGCTTGTTTACCTCCCAAAAAAAAGCGAGTTTATGTTGGATTTGAAGAAATATCGTGAAATCAATGAAAATATGCTTTTCGGAAAAATAAAAAAAATAATATGATAATGTGTGGTCTCATTTCCAGAGCTGGAAAATATTTCCATGCACGCCTGAGATTTCTATTTAAAAATGTACTATATTTTAATTAAGTGGTTAATTTGATTCATTGAAATGACTAAACCGGGTGGCGTCGAAGATAATTTGCACCTAATCTGGCATGGAATATCTTGTCCTCCGAAAGTCAAAGAACATAAAGAATGGTGTGTCATTGAAAAAACAAAAGGAATGTCATGTGTAGGGACTAAATTGTTAAANCTTGACGTCAATTTATTAATTTTTTTTGTTTTCAATTTTAGTTTCTTTAATCGGAGAGCTACATGAAAAAAATATAAATTTTCCAATAAAAGGCAAATCATATTCTTCCATTTGATATAGATAACATCTACGTACGTACAACGAAATGAATTCGTTCCACAAAGTAAAACTAAATCTATGCCGTATTATTGAATAAGTAGTACTTCATAAATACCAAACATGAATTAAATTGAAGCGTACGTACGTACACACGCAATTTCATCGTATATATACGGTACCTTTTTTGTTTTCAAAAAGGGTAGGTGCATGTGAATGTATGACTTCTTTTGTATCAATTTCTGGGGTTTCTTTTCTTTTTGTCCCAAAACAAAAATTTGATATCAAATGGTAATGATGATAAATCTTGGTTGCATATTCTCAATATATATATATATATATATATAATGGTGTATTTGACTTTTGGCAGGGAAAAAAGCTTGTTGCCTTTCCAGTCCTTTATTTAATCCACTAGTACCTACCATTTCCCAAGTTCCAAACAACCCTAATAATATTGTTATGATCTCTTCAATTACACACATTAATCTAGGAGGTTAACTTTATTTTGCAAAATTATTGGTGGGGGCCATAATTTTGTGCATGTCATCATTCATTTGATTTCCATGACACTAGCCATTGATGAAGCAATCCTAGCTGGCTCATTTTTCTCATTCATCAACTATTCATTTTATTTTTATTCAACTTTCCACTGCTCATGGTCATCTTTTTATCGTTTGCATGTTATATAT
>NC_133323.1:6271367-6359654 GCF_012295235.1 Primulina huaijiensis | reverse complement strand
AAAAAAAAATACTTCAAAAATGCTACCAAAATATCAACAATAATTAAATACAATAAATTAAAGAGATACAAATTTGTTTACAGATGTTCGAAGATTAACAAATCTTATGTACCTCTTCTTTCACTTATGAATGATCTACTAGAATACTTTGATTTAAACAACCCCCTATACAAAACCATTTTGACTTAGGATTTATCTCTTTCCTAATCGAAACTCTTAGCACACTATTGATTGTATGTTGCAACATCATAATCCGCAAAATGTTTAATGTCTCTTATTCCAAGACGACAAATGCAATCTTTAATATTTTTGTGTGAAGATTATCACTCAATTATATTTTGAAGCTCATTTATCTTTTGTATGAATGATTGTGTATGTGAGAATTTAATTTTTCACAGTTTATTAATATTTTAAATATATCCTTACACACATGTGATAACTCTCATTAAGTTAATCTATCTATTTAGATTTTTCTTCTTGGGCTTGCTCTTATTCTGGCTTTTTTTTTTTCAATTAAGTTTCCCAGGCTTTGAATCCTCATCAAAGCTTGTTGTTCGATCTTCAAAATGTTTTATTTATGGCCTCAAGAATGATATAGATGTTAGATATAAGAATATGATCATTTGGAAATGTTATGTGCTGTTTCTGACATTAAAACGATCATATTTGACTTCTAGGCCATTTTTTAATATCGGAATGATAGCTAGACTTCTGGAGTGGTCCGGTTGGAGTTTGGCGGCTGGATTTCAAGAGCGGTCCAGTCAAATTTTGGAGCGGCTGGAGTTTTAGTGGTTCTGCTGGTTATGAGAGAGATATGCTTGAAATACTAGACTATACACAATTTATAATTTGTTCTTCATTCCGTGTAGAATTAGTGCATAACCCACTAACTTTATCGTGGTTTAATCAGGCCATTCATGATGAACATTTAAATTAAAAGACTTGATACAATCTTGAAACGAAAAGGTATAATTTATTTATGATGAAGTTATGAAATAATTCAAAATGGTCTAATTAATCAAGTAATATAATTTATTTACTCAAGTGACTGAATAATTGATGAAATAAATTCTCGCGAGAAAAATAGACAGAATCTCCAGCGAAGTGCAAATGACATTTTGTAACTTTTCAACTTCATTACTTGTAAAAATCACTTCAAAATTCATGAGAAAGTTCACCCAAAAGCTAGCAAACACTCTCCATATCAGCCATATTTTCGAGCAAGTAACGACCAACAACATTAACACATTTTTTAGCATCAAACAACAAACAACAACAACACGCACATGGCACGTAAGCAACAACCAACAAACGAAATCCATTCAAAACTATTGAAATATTAGTTAAGAAATTTCGGTAAGTGATTTTACTATTTTAAAATTATATCTATGTTTTAAATCGATTGAACACAATAAGTTTGATACATCATGTTTTTGAAATAAAACTCAATTTTGAGCATCGTTATGGATTCTAAATCTAAGTGGTAAGGAATTCCAAATTATGTTATGTTATGACCCTTATCCGGTGGGATTATGTTAAGATAATATTTGGACTTAAGTTTTGATGATAATAAATTTAAATTTATTGAACATACCAAGGAATGATATAGTCGAACTGTCAGTTTCCGTTAGAAGATGTTTCTAGCCAGAATTTTGATCACTTAGATGTCAAGATGATTGATATATTGACTTCCAACCTGACTATTTGTGTATTGTATGTTTGTGCCCACAAAGTATTAACCTTATTTGAATTCCCAGATTTTAAATCGAGAATATTATCAAAAAGACAAATAATTCAAATAATCATTCTCTCTCATCTAACATACTTTAAAGAACCGTTTGCTGCCAAATCTATGTAGTGTCCAAGGATATTTATTGTCTCGTATTATATTTGGAAAGAATACAGTCAACACACGACATCCTCTACAAAAGATTCGGCTATCCAGTACATTTGAGTTTCGTTTAAGAAAATATGATCGTTGGATTTTTTTCCTATAAAGAGAGAAATTCATATAACATTTTGGATTGCCCATTTTTTTGCTCATTCAAGATAACATAATTTCTTAACAACAATCTCTTCGAGAAGATTTATTCTTCAAGTTGTTTGCACACACTATAGTTATTTATCAAATCATTATGATCAAATTTTTGCACCTTATTTTACCCATTCTTTATATTTTGTACTCTAGATGCTTTGAATGTGAGTATTGTTGTAAACTTTCAAAATCTTTTTTTGTTTTTGGAAAGATTTTTTTACCTAGATTTGAGAGTTTAAGCTAAGTAGTTTTGTTGATAGAGCTGAAGTGGGTCATTGTTCTTGCAAATTACTGTGATGTATTTCCAAATGAGTTTGTAGGACCGAACGCTTGCCGCTTTACTAAAAGCTATAGCTGGTGGTAATGGTGCTACTCAAATCTTTTAAATTGCAAAGCAGCTCAAGCACCACTGTTCGATCGCTCTTTCAGCAGTGACAATTATTTCACCCAACAGAGTTGTTGTATCTTGGAGAAGAATTTTCATAAACCGAAGCACCAAGACGGGACAAAATTATTCTTAAGGCTAAAGTGTTCAACACTTTCCTCAACTCTCAATTTCTGCGGATTCATCTGCCATTTTAAAGATTTTAGGTATCACCTACACAAAGAACACATACACCTTACCTTCTTTCCCAAGATAATAATAAAGATGAATTAGATGAAGAATAGAATCAATTGGGGTTAATGATGATGTACTTTCATTGCTGCTGCATTTTAAATTCTAGACTTATGTTATTTTAAAGTTGTACAATTTTGTACTCGATCTTATGTTATTATTTTTCATCTTAAAGACAACATTTGTTTTATGAAATAAACTGACTTGGTTGAATATTGTGTTAGAATATATATCTGTGAGGCTGTCTCACATGATACTTACTCAAAATAATTGGGACATTATCAAGATTCAAGTTATTTTCATTTTTGGTATAATAAGACGTAATTAGGATCTTAAAACATCGGACCCATCCAAAGCTAAACAATTGGTTAGATAAAAAAAAGTCATTGCATATCATTAAATATATGTCATCGTAAGTTTTGGGCGTTGTGTTTTCTTAATTAGTACTCCGAAATATATCATGTAAGGTTTGATACTAAATCATGATTCTTCCATCTCAACTTTGAGCAATTCTTTTAAATAAATGAACATCAACATTTCTTCTGTTTTCAGAATGATTCCTTAAAAAGATTTTGATATTTATAATACTTTGAGATTACTCACTTCAGTAGAACTTGCCTCTGTCTAACTGAAACTGTTAGCAGGAACTTTGTACAACTTAATATCAATATGCACATAATGACTCTTTCTGTCAGTTACAAGAACTTACATAAAATATATACATATGAATTTGATACACTATGAGTAAGATTTCAATACAGATGATCTCTAGAATAGATCTAATAAACTTTACGCGTGTAGTTGTAGATATCAATAGAGCTTGCAATATATAATAATTAATATATTGTAAAGAGAGTGTATAAAGAGTTTGCTGAATCTCGGGATGATCTTTTATAGAGAATTTGTAACGTTAAAATTTGAACAACTATAATCAAATCTTACCAAGTACATAACCGAAATAGTACTAGATATCACGTGTCATTCGTCTTATTCCAAAAATAGTATGAAACAACAAATGCCTGGACACTAACATAAAACGACCACAAAGTTTTTCTCATTTATACTCAAAACTTCTCTGATACTTAAATTTGGTGATAAATATGTTTTTCATCATTTAAGGAAATAAATAAGAGATAATCCGGCCGACAAAACGATTCAGTAGGCAGTAGAGATATTCCAATAATTCAGTGAAGACTGCCATTTCCTTAATTCGGTAGACCCTTAGTAATATAGAAAAGATATTATGAAATATGCACTAGGGGTCTGCTGAAATTGCTTGTTTTTGGAATTTAATACTTTCATATTTTTAAGATTTGAGGCACATCACCAAAACATATAAATATTCAACATATATCTGTGAGTCGGGGTGACTAAATCTATATTTGTGAAGAGCATTACTATTTTTGATATAAAAAATAATAATTATTCACGAGTTAGGTCAGATTGGAGATTTGTCTCACAAAATTGATCCACGAAACTGTCTCATAAGAGTTTTTGTGTTAAAAGATTGTTTGATAATCAAAGAGAGAGTTAAATAGATTACAAGATATTTTTCGGGGTTTGTAGCATATTTCATATTTTATTTATACAAATAAATCGATTTTACATAACATAATAGATAGTGCGTAGTGAATCCAACAATATATTCTTCAAAGGAAAATTTATTGTTTGGTGCGATAAATATGTCACCCAATTTTTTAAAAAAATATTAGAACATTTTATCAAAAATTTAGTATGTTTTATCGAAGTATTTTACCAATCGCACAAAAAAATGCATGATAAATGCACGAAATTTAGATAATTTTTGCAAATACATAAAAAAAGTGATTATAATTTTTTATATATAAATTTGCAAAACCTTGTAAAAAAGTCAATAATAATTTTTTAAGCATTTGCAAATACTACTTTATAGATGTCCAGAAGCACTTCAATCATTTTACTCTATACATTTTCAATATGGAAGGAATTAATTGGTAATTTTGGTATATAGGACTCTTCTAGAATTACGAGACATAATCAACATTATTAAAATTAAAATTATAATATTTTTGTGATAAAAAACAATTGCTGACTGCCGGTTGTTTACTCGCTGTTTAGAATATCCTGCTACATGTGCCAAAGTTGCTAAATGACTAGTTAGAGTACTTCGTGGATATTGCTTGAAGATCCTACTTGTTGAAACTCTTATTTTACCAAATTTTACTAGAGCAACATGATCTTATGGAAAATTTACACTTGTAGACAAAGTCTAACTTTACATTAGCCAGACTACTCAAAGTTTGATCTATGTAGTTCTCTGATGAAGACAAAGTTTAATGTAGTCTCCATCCTCGAATATTATTTAATAACGTCAAAATATCAATTTTAGTCTTGTAAGTAAGTGTCATTAAGATATTTTTATATTTTTAGTCACAAATATTTTGTTAAATCAATTATAGTCATGTAACCATGTTTTGACGATAATTTTTATTCATTCTTGTTAAAATCATGTAATAAATTGACTAATTTAATTGTTTTTTTATTATAATTAAGTGGTTAAACACTCGTGGATGTTACGAGATATTTTTAAACCACACAGTTATAAAAAATTAACACGATATACATTTATTTAATTGCACAATTTATATCAAGAGGACTAAAATTGACCATCGAAATATATTTATATGAATATAATTGATTCAATAAAATATATATAACTAAAAATGTCAAATAACAATACATATATGACTAAAACGAACATTTTTCTTTCTAGTAGCTGTTAATTATCGAATTTAGCTTGTTTCTAAGAATATTTATTGTCATATACCATGTGTGAATAAAAAATAAAGACATATGATATCTTTGCATGCACGTCGATTGATAGTATAAAAGATGAGTGTTTTTTAAAAAAATTGACAGCGGAAATGTTGTGTATTGGAGTAACCATTCCTGGACATTGAAGACTATTGAAATATTGAATCTCTGCATCATCTTTGTAAAAGAATTCAAGTCCTCAAGCATTCTTTCAAGCTAAAAACATCAAGATGCTCTTAGTACACGTTGATACTTTTTTTATTACCATTAATATCAATTTATTTAATTTTAGTTTAACTCCATCTTTAATATCTACGAGCTGATAAGAAGAGCGAACTCTTGTTAACTAACAAAAGATTCTTTCTGGACAAATAGTTTGTTTTAAGTGAGATATTAAGAGTTTTATTGGTTAAAGTTTGACTAGCTGAAGTGAGTTTGTATAAGTCATTGTATTAAATAAATTTTTCTAATGAAATCCTTCATATTCCGAAAGAAAAAGAAGACACTGAAGGTTTATCTATGAATTTTTATAAAAAACATTGTCTCATTTTTTTTTATTGCTTTCATTTATCTTTTAATTATCTTTTATTGTCGGAATCTTGTTGCTTGGTCAACCAGTTGTGTATTGTTATTCAATGAGTCTAGCAGACACTACTAGTTATTTATCGTACGTAGCTGGATGGAGAATCAATTTTAGTTGTTAATCCAGCTGAAATCATTCATATTATAAATTTATAAAATATTTATTCAGGTTCTCGGAATACATTTTCAATTTTAACAAATGTCATATTACACTTAATATCGTATAAAATCTATTTGATCTAGTAAAAATTTATATTTCATCTTGCATTTTAGAATATTGACCGTAATTGAATGGTGTCATGCGTAGGGGTGGGAAAAAATACTGAATTTTCGGTATACCGAAAATTTCAGTACGGTACGGTAATAATACAGAATTTTTCGGTACGATAACGGTATGCAATTTGAAAATTTCGGTATATAACGAAATACCGAAAAATATACAAAATTTTAAAATATATAATATTTTAAAACAATAAATTTTAAAAAATTTTAGAATGTAAGGTTTTTTTCGATATAAAACGGTATATACCGATACCGTATCGAAATCTCGGTATACCGTACAATTTCGGTATATAATCGGTATGTTAGTAATATGTATCGAAATTTTCGATATACCGAAATTTTCTGTACGGTATCGGTACGAATTTTTTTATGTCGTAATTTTCGGTACGATATACGATATATGATTTTCGATACTGTACGACACAAGATTGTAGCAAAAATAAATTGTACGTGGGAATTTATTTGAGCCCCAATCAGAAACAATGGAAAGTTTTAGGCCTTATCTAGAATATCAAAATTATTTAAATTAAGAATAAATGAATAAAAAAAATTCAATGCATCATACTCTTGTTTTCCCATTTCAGTATTCCCTTATTTCCAATTCCAAACGCAAGTATGTTGAAGCTGCCAATCGAATAGCAGAATCGATAATTGTTAGTTTTCAGTGTGATTACCGATTGAATCGATCACTTCAAACGTCGTGGCTTCTCAGGTTCAACCCCTAACTTCTGCGCCTGTACTAGTTGATTGCACTGTTTTATGTCTCTGTCATTCATTTCATTTGTGCGCCATGGTTGATCGAGCTGAATAGGAAGTTGGAAAAATGGTAGAGGTTTTCATCTGTCAGTTCTGGCCTATGGGTTTATTTGATTCCGTGTTTTTTTTTGGGATTTGGTTACAGCGTGAAAGGAGTGAAATTAGTGCTGCAACGAAGGATTTTATTTCTTTATTTGGGATTGTGCTGGAGATATTTGTGTATTTAAATTGGAATAATTGGTGTTAAGCAGTTAGTTTTCTGATTCTCCTGTCTCGAGGCATGGGGTCCTTCAGCAATTGATTAATGGATTTCATTCAACAATCTTAACGTCTTGGAAGTTTTCTACCAATAAATCTCTGAACTATTATCGATATTTTTTTAATCTTCATGGGTTTTTTTTTAGCTTTTTATTATTGAATTGAATACTTGGAGGCTTTTTCCTGCAGGGGTCTATGGACATTGACTGTCCTCAGGACGGTGATGGCCCTGCTATGCTGCAGTTACGGAAATGGGATTTTGATGAATTTCCATATAATCCTTCAAATTTTAGAGAAGGTTTTATTTCTCCTGCAAGGAAGTTGTTATTGTTGCATTCAAACAATTTTGAAGCATTGTTGATTCCCTTGGTTAAAGGTGACTTTCTAAACTTCATCCCTTTTTGGTTATTTCACGTCACCAAATTATGTATTCATTTATTTATGTAATTTTTCTCGCAGATCAATCTGTGAATGACAAGGATCCTGAAATCATTTCTGTTGAAACTTCTCGTAGTCCACCTGAATTGAATGTGCCTAGCTGTTCTGGTTCAGATGATTGTTGTTCTTCAGGAGTTACCTTTTCAAGATCTACTGATCATTCACATATATGTGATGTCGATTCTGTGGCCTGGGGCCTTTGTGTGGGTATTTGTGATCAGCATGAAGAATCGTCCTTTCAAGAGCTACTATTTGTATGTGGAAATCGTGGGGTGGTTGTGCATGCTTTTCCTCAATTTTATAAATCTAGTAAAGTAGTGAAACCTGCACAAGGAGGTGATGTTGAGCGAGGGATGTGGGTGGAGTGGGGACCACCGACAACCTTGTCTCCCTGTTTGAAGGTTCCAGAAGAGTCCAAACTGCATTTTGATGCCCCTAATACAAGAACAAACGGTGTTTATACAGAATACGATAAGGATAGGCCATCAGCAAGTGTTGCTCAAAAGACTTGGCTACGGACTTTACTGACTAGAGTTGAAACACGAACATCTGGTAGTGATGTGTGTACCAAGTTCCCGAACAGAGCATTATTTCCAGATAATGTAGTTGTTTCCTTTAGGTTATTTGATCAGGAATCAAAGATCTTAGATTTCCTTTCTCCTGATGGTCACATATCTCCAGAGCAATTGAATGGGAATTCGATTGGTGCGAACGCTGCCCTCGATAAAACAGATACAGATCCAAGTTCGTCCTTGCCAACACTTGAGGATGACTGTGCATCTAATTCGAGAGGTGGAGGTGTAAGCAATCTGTATAAATGTGTCAAAATATTCTCTAGCAGTTCAAATCATTTAGTTGGGTTTGTCCTATCCTTGATCAATCCTCCATCCTTTAATACTGATTCTGTAGAAGAAAATTGTATTTATATTTGGATTGTCGTTGGGAGGCTAGTGTACTCGGGAATACAGTGGGTTTGCTCAGTAAGGCTGGATAAATATTCTGAGAGGCACCCATTGGGTGAGTGGGTGGACTTCATTTTTTCTCTTAGATATCTTATCTGCCTGAGTAAATCTGGCCTGCTCTCTTTTTATGGTGCCACAAATGGTGTCTTTGTAGCATCTGTTGATATTGTAACTATTTGCAGATTTGATTGCTCTCCAAGTTTCCAGGAGCCAAAAAATAATGGTTCTGTTCCTAACGAAGGGCATGATGACTCAGACCCCTGCGTTGATAGTCTTTCTGGTAAAAGGAAGTTTAGGAGGCTCTTGATGTTTCCACATTCCTCAATGCTGGGTGTAATGGATGAAAACGGTGTCACCTTTATGTTATGCACTGATAACCTTGTCCAAGTGAACCATCATATGCTCGAAAATGTCATCCCTCATCAGGACTATTTTAACCTTGAACTTTTAATTGGTTGGGAAGTATGCGCAGCTGAAATTGGCTACCAAAGAGCTTTTGATGATATTTTAGCACATCAAGACAAAAATCTGCTTCCAGGTCAAAGTAGAAGTTCTTACTTCGGTAATTTACGGAGTAACATTCTTTTGAAAAGTTTAGAAAGTAATATCATATATCGGAGGAGCCAGAATGACCCATGTATCCCCAATCGGAAGAAGTTTCTGGATTTTAATTCAGCATCTTACCTCACAAGGAAAGTTATTCTACTCCCAGTTGGACACAATGAAGATGGTGTTATTTGTTGTTCTCCTTTTGGAATTACTCATCTAATTAAGAGAGATAATTGTGGGAAAAAATGGGGTCAAGTTGTGCATTCTAATCTACATTTAGACTTCATCGTGAATGATGAAATAATCTATAACAAGCCAGGTTGGGAGGCCTCTTCAGATGAATCTGTGGGATGCAATTTTAATGGATTTTTATATCTCGTGACGAAAGAGGGCCTTTCAGTTGTTCTTCCTTCAATTTCAGTTCCCTCAAATTTCTTCCCCATCGAAGCGTTTGGTTATAGGCTATCCAAGTGTACTAGTAACTTAAATAGTGGAGCTGGTAATCTTTTTGGAATTACTAGAATTGCAAAACTCTGGTCACCTTGGAAATTGGAGGTCTTGGATAGAGTTCTTTTATACGAAGGGCCTGAAGTTGCTGAACAGTTATGCCTCGAAAATGGTGAGAACCTGTGTGGAAGCAATAATTTGCCCCCTCTGTCTTCTAACAGATGCTACTGTTTTTTTTCTTGTGGTTGATCTGTAAATATGTTCCATCCCTAATAGCAATATATTTTTCGAGGGAATTTTCTCTCAAATCTTTCATACTTTTTATTATTTTTTAATTTTTAGTCTAAAACTTTTAAGTCACATAAAAGTCACTTTTAATCTCTCATTTGATATTTCACATACTGGAATACTCCAATATTTATTGCTAGTCAATATATTTCTGTATTGGTCATTGTGAAATTGATTTGCAAATGTTTGATTCTAACCCTTGATGTAATCATCTTCCTGGTTCCTCTCATTTATTTGAATCTTTGTTTTCTCTCTTTAATTCTTGGATCTTCATAGCATGTTAAATGTCGAAACATGGTTCATTTTACTTTTTAATAACTTCAAAAGCTCATCTTGATTTTCACGATCAGGAGACTTTGTGGAAGTCAGAAGTACTTAAGCATAAATTACCATGACTTTGTGGTGTTTTAGTTGACAAATCTATCCAAATATTTTACTGATCTCTTTACTTTTTTGGGCTTGCTATTAATTGACCTGTATTTACATTAGTTTGATGAAGGTAACTAAAACTTGACAAGAAATGGTTTCATGATGTTACAATGATGAATATTTTAGGCATTTATGGTTATTCGTGTTTTTGCCCCTCACTCAATGAAAGATTACCGCCATTTTGGGAATTGCTCTGCCTGCGACAGGAATTTGATTTGTTGATATTCGAAGTCTTGTTATTTTTTTATTCCTGTACTTGCTTCTGATATTATTCTTCTGTTGAAACTGCTAAAGTTGCATGGATTTATTCAGAAAGAGAAAATACAAGAAGAAGGTTAGGATAATTTAACCGATGGCATTAGAAATGTTTACAGGATGGGATTTGGAAATTTCTCGGATCCGGCGCTTGCAGTTGGCTTTAGACTTACTGAAATTCGATGAAATTGAGAAGTAAGATTTTAAATTTTGCTGTGGCTTTGCTTGATTTTATGCTATAAAAAATAAGCTGGTTGATATGAAAAGTACTGAAAATTTAACCTGAATGGGTGTCTCATGCTTTGTGTTTTGCATTTTGTTTGAGAACCTGTGAAAAGTTAGAATTTAATATCGAATTATCTAAATTTTATTCTTCTCAATGGCCATTCAGATCCTTAGAAATGCTTATGGACGTCAACCTGGCAGAAGAAGGTATCTTGAGGTTGCTCTTTGCTGCTGTTTATCTTATTTTATCTAAAGCAAGCATCGATAACGAGGTTTTTGCAGCATCAAGGTATGACTGATTTGATGTTTATCCATTGACATTATTTTTAGATAAACACTTAACATTTGGCTGCTTACAATTTACGACCCTTGTTGGAGGCTTGTGAAAAGTATAATGCATTTTTCCTGCTAAGTTTCCATTTGTGTTTTCGTGGCCTCAAAGATTGTTATTGGATTAGATTGGCTGGTGGCATTAACTTGACTTCTGCATGTGGATATTGAAAAGCTTTAACCTCTCGTTTTCTTAATTACTATTTCTTAAATGATACGTCTTGAGAGTTGTTCTTTTCCAAATTATTTTTAAAAAATACAGTTACCCCCAATCGCAGTATTTTCTGCTATTCCAATCATCGTAAATTAATCACTCAAAATCATGGTTTATCACCTGTTACAACCACATTAAAAAGCTATTCACAAATCATCGTAAATTAATCACCTGTTACAGCCATCTTTAAAGCTATTCATGCACAATTGCTTAAATGTATGAATAAAGCTCCCAAATTTTGAGATAAAAATTTCTACTCATTGTAACCCAGATACAAACTAAGAAGTGTCTGCAAGAATCTTCAATGAGGCTAACATGCTCTGTGTTGTATGTTTTTCATTTTAGATGTGCCGATTGGATCTTAGGACGTTGACTTATCGAGACCCCATGCTCTGTGTTGTATGTTTTTCATTTTAGGTGTGCCGATTGGATCTTAGGACGTTGGCTTATCGAGACCCCAAAATGAAACTATTAATTGTGTATATGTGATGAAAGACATCCGTTTGTTACTGGAGAAACTCTATTTTGGAAACAAATATCTTAATTTGGCGAAAGACTGAAATTAAAGGTCATTAGCTTGATAAAACACATTGAAAATCCACACATAAATGAAAACTGAATCCTCAAATAAAATGAGAAATTTCCTACTTGAAATCACAATGTCACTGAACTTGCCACTTTGTGAACATCACAAAAGAAAAGAAAACACTTAGAGTGAAGTGCTCAGCGAATAGAGTTATGGTGTAATTTAATTTCTTTGAGTTCCACTTGAAGAATGTAGTATAAAGCTTTGGCTCATTTGTCTTAGATAATCACTTAAGTCATATATCCGAATGTCTATATACCAAAGTGGATGAAATGCTGTAACAACAGATCACTAGTATTGGTCTCGATTGAGTTGGGTGGATATCCTTCTTCTCTAATGCTCGTTGAATAAAAGCCAATATTTAGAGACTGTAGTCATACGAATGTATGCCGTAGTTATCACCCCATATAATTACATTTTTGTGGACTATGGCAATCTCAAAGTTTTTATCATTGCACTTATATGGGTGTGAAGATAAAAATTTTACCAGAATATTGCATCTCATAAATTGAGTAGAAAATGTTTTATAGAAACATATAAAAAACACACAAACAGCAGGCTTGTAGGACACTTATTAATACAACCCATCATTTTCGAGGGGTAAGAACATCATACCCCTTTGTAAATGTGTATTTTCAGTGTCAGAACCTTGTTTGGATTGGTTATTGTTGGATAACAAGTGTTCCCATTCTTCTATGAACCATTAATACCAGGTATCATTTTTGGTACAATGACGAACATTCAGGAACATGTGTTTGATCTCTATGGTTTCAAGTTCAAACAATTATTTGGAAGAGTATTATTGGATAGCAATAATTTCCGGATGTTCATGTGGTACAAGAATCAGAATTTTGCTTTTACACTGTCTTATTGTTTTAAAAGCTTGAGTTAGAACATTACTGTTGCATATAGCTTTTGATACGTCGCCATGTTCTTGCAAACTTCCGTAGGTGCCTTGTTGGATTCTCATGCCCATCAAAGTTTTCAACATTTGAATCAATTGTAATATTTTCTTGGTTAGAGCACCCTCAGATTTCAAAAGTATGGATCCAATAGCATAGTAGTGCCACCATCTTTAGCTTTTCTTAGTGCTATATTTGCAATTTCTTATGGTGTATGAATCATTAACCTTGCATAAGTGGATACATTATAATGAATAATTGTGTCGTAGTTGGAGGAATATCCTGGTGAAGCACATCCTAAAAGAGAAGTAGAGCCGGTTGTGGTTATAAACATTGGATGTTTCATAAAGTAGATCTTTGTAGTGAATAATGCAAACCATATAGTTGTTAAGTGGATGCATTGTGAAGCTTTATTTGTTCAAAGAATCTATAGAAGTTTCCATTTTACTCTTTCTTTGATTTATACAAAACCTTAGATAGCACGTTTTCCTTGTTATTTTTCTTAGTTTGTGTTTCATTATTGGTAAAGTTTGTCTTTCAATTTCTTTACCACAAGCTGATTATATGTAGGTTTTCTTCTTCAAGCCATTAGATTACTGTAGATGCTATTTGTCAAAATATTGATCGAGTCACATGTGTTTAACTTGACTTTTGGTGGTTATTTGATTTCAATAGCTTGATCATTTTGAAGTCAGTGTGTTAGTAGTCTTGTTACTGTACTGCGGAATTCTCATCCGCACATAATATGTAATCTTTATCTATTTATTCTAATGAAATTAGTTTCCTATCAAAAAAAATTTTTTTTTGAAGTCAGTGGGTTCCAATTAATGTGATGCAGGCTTCTAGCATTGGCCACAAGCTTTGCAACCAGGGCCATTCGTAAATATGGCCTATTGCAGCATGAGAAAGACCCTGTAAAGCCAGGGTATGTTAGAGGGGGTGAAAGTCTCTCTCTTTCTTTAGTCTTAACTGATAGAGAACTAGATGAAGATAAATATTCAAGGAGGCTCAAGGAAATGGCAAATTTTTTGGTGGTTATCCGTAATCTGCAGAGGCTACTAGATTCCAAATTCAAAAGGCCAGGTCAAGGATTGGTAGGTTTCCAGATAATTTTTTGTAATTTTACAAGAAGCATTGTCATGATTGTTAATGCATATATTTTAATTGTTCTAGATGGATGTTGTGGGGTTGCCGAGTTTGGTTAATACAGATTTGACCGAGGATGAGTTCAAGATTCCAGTTGTTGCAGCAGATTCATTGTTATTGGATAAATCGGCCCAATATGAAACTGCACTTTCTGCTTCAGAAACAGACTTGAGCAAAGCTGATAATCTTGTTCTAATGCCTGTGGGTAAAGTTGATGCCAATACTGTTTCAGATTTTCAAAACACTGATGGTGCAGTCATAAATTCTGAAGGAAGCACTCAAGGAAGTACTTTCGGAAAAAGAATTTTTCAGTTTGAAAATCCTAGGGATATGATTGCTCGTTGGGAGATTGATAATTTAGACCTTAAAACTGTCGTCAAAGATGCTTTACTTTCTGGCCGCCTGCCATTAGCTGTGCTCAGATTGCATCTTCATCATTTGAATGATTCTGTACCTGGCACAGAATCTCGTGATAACTTTAATGATATCCGCGTTGTTGGAAGAGCAATTGCATATGATTTATTTTTACAGGTTTGTTAATTCTGGTTCTCTAATAAAAAAAATTACTTATTCTTTTTTCTGAGTTATTCATAACTTTCTATGGACAGGATGAGATAGGGCTTGCAATAACAACATTGCAAAAACTTGGGGAGGATGTTGATATTACACTCAAACAGCTTGTTTTTGGCACTGTTAGAAGATCTCTTCGTGTTCGAGTTGCTGAAGAGATGAAAAGATATGAATACCTTGGATCGCAAGAGTTGAAAATATTGGAGTTGGTATCACTTATTGAGGTATGTGAGATGGTTCCAAATCATTTAATTTTTGAAGATTGCTAGGTTTTTATCGATTTGAAGTTACTGTTTAGCTAATACGACAGTTTTTTCGCAAAAGAGGGTATATCCTTGCAGTAGCTTCTTTGGGACACTGACTAGCCGTTGGAAAGAGCTCAAGAAAGCAGCTAATGAAGTTGGACCAGGGGAGATAAGTCTGCACCTATTGCATCCGCTCTATAACAATCTTATCATTTCGTGTGGTGAGATTGATGGAGTTGTTTTGGGTTTATGGACTAGTGTTGATGATCGGTCCATCGATTCAGAAGTTGATGGCGAAAATAATTATGGTGCTTATTGGTCTGGCGCTGTAGCATGGTCAGATGCCTGGGATAAAAGAGTTACTGATAGAGTAAGTCAGATGTGGCCTTTTTCTGATTCATGTTGTTAATATCACTGTTCACATCTCCGTAAAGGTTTGGGATAAATACCACAAATTGAAATGTCTCCTTGTATCAAAGAGTCTCTCTAGCTAATGTTCATCATCTAAATAATCGGTATATACTTGTTTGTGTATGCTAATTGCTATCATGTTTTTATCAACTCTGTGACAGATGACAAGATGCTACTTATATTCCACAATTTAAAAGAAACCTTCTGTTCATGGATAACTTCTGAAGATTACGCATCATATTAGAATAGTTTGTAGGGTCCTAAAAGGAGCTTGTTGAGGTGTGTGTAAATATTGTAATAGTCTGAAGCCACAATTGAATAATTATGTAGATCCATTTCAGTGTGGAAACCATTATGTGGATTAATTGCTCGAAGGTTTTTATATTCAGTGATGGGAGTCAACCTGAGAAATTATGGGACAGAAAGCATACATACTTGCATTTGTATAGTTACGTGACATGAATATCTCATATCTTATGTTCGGCGTCAAAGTTTGTCCATTGAATGGCCACATTTTCTTTCATGGTCTTTGCTTTCCACTTTGTTCCTATTATGTCCCTTACAAAAAACCAATTAGCATAGTTTTTTTTCAGAAGGAACTGTTATTAAACTTGTGATTTTTCTACTGAAAAGAATGCCATCTGAAGACATGTGACCTTCATTACACGCTGCCACCTTTTACCTCTCCTTGCTGTTTTCCCCTATGTTTTTGAAATTTATTTATCATTTTCAACGACGGAAGCTATAAATCATAAAAAAAATGTTATTTTTTTGTTGTGATGGTCTGAATACTGTTAGGGCCATGAATCCTGCTATTAATATTAAAATATTTAATGATTATGAAAAGTTGTTGTGGTATAAGATCAAAATGGTAGAAAATGAAACGATACAAACTCCAGTTTTTCTTAGTTGATATATATTCACTAAAACATACTAATATATTTTTAAGATCATACTTTTGAATTCACTGGAGAGGAAAGTGGAATGTTAAAGATAATTATACATTAATACTGTGAAATGGTAATTGACCATACTCATAAATTTTCTGCCTCTAGCCACCCCAAACAAATGAAAATGACCACCAAAAACCTCATTTGCCAAAAGGACAAATGAAACAATTAGGTATGTTTATGATAATCTTCTAGTTACTTGCCTTCATAACAATGTTATTCTTCATTGTGTCAAAAACCTATGATATTCTGTTTCAGAGTCTAGTTTTGATGTGACAGGAATAGCTTAGATATGAATAGGGCCATGGGCTACTCTTGATTCTTGAAGATCTTGAGATTCAAGTGTAGCAGTCCTTGAGAAAATGACTCAGTTTTCCATTTCCCTTAAGAAAAGTGCGAACTAATTGAGACCATTTTAGGTAGTTTCGACCATAAAGCCAATATGCGGGCTGAATGTTATACAACTCACATGTATTTCCTTTCCTCTTATGAAAAGGGCCTCGGCCTCGTACCCCGTCCAAACTCCAAATGGAATTATAGATTTTATTATGGTATCTCTTATTTTCTAAGAAAGATGGATTTGAACATGATGTGGATTATTTTATTTATTGGTCGGTTGTTTGTAAACCATTCGTAAACAATTTCTTACAAACTAAGAACACAAATATATTTTACTACCTGCCAAACTTGCTCCTTTTATAAAACTCTTGAGGCAAATTTTTCGAGGGAAACTTTAACTTAGTTTTTCTTTTTCTTCTTGTGCAGGTATTACTGGACCAACCTCTTCTAATGGGTGTGAATGTATTGTGGGAATCACAACTTGAATACCATGCATGCCACAATGACTGGTCCGAAGTTTCTAAGCTACTAGAAGTAATTCCATCATATGCACTCTGCAGTGGAAGACTCAGCATTAGGTTGGATGGTATACATTCAGCTTCAGGCCTTGAGTGTGGAGGGAGTGTTCCTGGATATCATAATTTTACAGACGTGGTTGAAGAGCTAGATTTTGTGTGTATGGATGTTCCAAGCATCCAAGTTTTCAGGTTTTCTGAGAGTACTATGTGCTCAGAGAGTTTGAGAATGCTTATGGAACTGCAACTCGCAAAAAGTTATATCTTTTTAAATGATTATTGGCATGGTACTGAAGACATTGTGCCTTTGCTGGCACGTTCGGGTTTTATATTTAAGGTGCATCACAAGTCATTGCTGGAAGCCCCCACTGACTGCTCATCGGATAATCTGATAGTTATTGGTGATGTATCAGTTAATCCAGCTACAGTTCTAGCATTTCATAAAGTTGTTATACACTTCTGCGCACAGTATAATTTGCTGAATTTTCTGGACATTTACCTTGACCATCACAACCTCGCAGTAGATCATGAATCTCTTTCCCTTTTACAGGATGCAGCTGTAAGTCAACTTATGATATTTTTAAAAAATTATTTACATGTTTTACGATTCAATCTTTATTTATTGTGAAACTTTTGATTAGGGTAATATGATGCTTATAAAATTTCTCATACCACATGTTTCTTCAGGGTGCTAATGAGTGGGCGAAGTGGTTGCTTTTGCTGAGGGTTAAGGGGAAGGAATATGATGGGTCATTTTCTAATGCCCGTGCAGTTGCTTTGCGCAATTTAGTTCCTGGGAGTAAACTTGGTATTCACGGGGTTGATGACATCATACATGCGGTTGATGACATCGCGGAAGGAGCTGGGGAAATGGCAGCTATAGCCACATTGATGTTTGCCCCTATTCCTCTTCAAGAATGCCTTAGTAGTGGCAGTGTTAACCGGCATTATAGCTCAGCTCAATGCACCTTGGAAAACCTTAGACCAGCCTTGCAACGTTTCCCTACATTGTGGATCAAAATCGTGGCAGCCTGTTTTGGACAAGAACCCAGTTGCGGCAATTTGCCTATTAGGACGCAAGGTGACTTGTTATACCTGCTACCCCATCTGTTATCCATATATACTATTGAATCTCGCTCATATCTTATTTCTCTCATCAAGTTTTTTTTTTGGAGTATGGTATCAGGGTATTCTGATTTGTTTGAGTACTTGAAATGGCGGGAAGGTGTTTTCTCCTCTTCTGTACGAGATACTTCATTTCTACAGATGATACCATGTTGGTTTCCAAAGTCTGTTCGGAGATTGATTCAGTTATTTGTGCAGGTTACTTCGAATATTGGATTGATTATATGTATTTCATGTTAAGAATTGTTTTCAATGTATCGAAATCTAATATTTTTATGGTGTTTTGTTATAGAATTCGTTAAAATATTTGTTTGTGATGTTAGTGTTAATATAAAAAACATTCTAAATGCTAGAAGATGTTGGTGTTAATAAAAAAAACTTTCTATGTGCATTTCTAATGATCTCTATCACCCAAATGTTCCTTCTGTCTCAACAGGGACCAATTGGCTGGCACACATTAGCTGACTCTGAGAATGGAGAACTTTCTATGCTGAGAGACATCTACTATGTTGTAAATTCCAGTGGCCATGCTCAGATTAGTGCGACGTCTTGGGAAGCTGCTGTCCAAAAACATATTGAGGAGGAACTCTATGTATCGTCTTTGGAGGTTTTGATCTCTTCAGCTCTTAAAATCCTTACTTATGCATGTAAAGAGCATTCTTAGATGCTCAAATTCTCCAAGTTGATTCTCGGAAAAAAATTAGGATTGCCCCCTCTTTCCAGAAGAAAGCAGCAATCAGGAAGCTATGAATCCTTCAGAAACTCACCCAACTTTATGACTCCCCTCCCCCCATAGCTCCTCGTGTAATATAATATTCTATTTTCTGCATTGACTTCAGGGAACTGGAGTCGGCCTTGAACACCATTTACATCGTGGGCATGCAATGGCCGCTTTGAATCATCTTCTCTCTGCAAGGGTCTACAAGTTGAAATCTGACAGTAAGGAGGAAGGAAAATATGGGCAGCTTAATGTCCAATCTGATGTGCAAATCCTGCTTGCACCTTTAACAAAGAGCGAGGAGTCTCTGCTCTCATCTGTAAGAATACAGTCTTTGAATCATAAAGATAGAAAATGGTTATAGATAAATGACATCTAGAAAATCAAAATGCGTGCTTCCAGTAGTTCTTGCTTTGGTAGTGTGGTAGAGTGTGATACCTTGATTGGTTTCTGCAGCAGTGCATGAAAGTAATCTGCCTATCCTATAGAAAAGTTGTGTACTTCTTTGATTGCAGATCATCTCTATGTTTCTTTATTCCTTTGCCGTGTCTGTATATGTTGCTGTGCATAGCTACTTCTGATTATGTGACAACCATTTTGTACCTCTGTATTTGCATGAAGGTAGGAACTGGGTTAGGATGATGTATTTTCAAAGTGGAATAAAACTCACGTCATCAAGATTCA
Organism: Primulina huaijiensis; assembly: GCF_012295235.1. NCBI lineage: Eukaryota > Viridiplantae > Streptophyta > Magnoliopsida > Lamiales > Gesneriaceae > Primulina > Primulina huaijiensis. Next base: position 6,340,004 of record NC_133323.1, on the reverse strand, counting down.
AGAACTGTACCCTTTTTGGGTTCAAATCTAGATGTGAGAAATTGAATTGTCACCGATGATGTTGTAAATTATATACATGATTATTATCAAAGGGTCTTACAAGAGCTCACCCTGAAGTTCCCGTGCATATGGTACTGTCAGTAGATATCAAAATAAATTAATCATTCACTTCATGAGGGGGTCACCAAGGAGGTAGTATTGTCACCCGGGAATTACCACACATTTTAATTGAGATGTTGGAATGCCATATGGACCAGAATGCTGAAATCTGTGGAAACCGTTGTTTGCAATGTGGCGTGAATGAATCGAGTATAGCTTAAACTTCAATAAACACAAAAACCTTGGAAAAATCTAGAGGAAGAACCATATAAAGGTGAATTAATGAGAATTAGAAGCCAAATGTTGATATTGGACAGTTGAATTGTAAAAGACGCAAACAAAGGACTAAAAATTCTTTTGTCCAATAAATTCGACCTTGAGCACGAATTATGAATATAACAAGACCAATTGGTGGATTATGCTACATTATTTGAAATCTTTAGTGTTGTGATTGTTGATTTGATAGATTCAATTTGAATAATATTGGTTGATTTTAATAGAATCAATTAGGATAATATTTGATTTGATTAAGTTTAGTAAAACAAGATATTCTCCCATATTTATTGGGATTTTATTTTGATATGACTTTGTGGTGTTTGTCTTAGTGGACTCTACACTAGCCTTGTATATGCAGAAATAAATTGAATAAAGTTTTCTTCTATTCCTCTTGTTGTGCATTTATTTCTACATGGTATCAAAGACCGAGGATCGATCATGAACTTCAAAGCAGCCATGGTTGGCACCAGATCAGCTTCTTCCGCTACAAGCGACGGTGATAACACATTGGAGGGCGGATCTCAACCTCCTTCAAACATCGCCCTCTCCGATACAACCTCTCTTCAAATAGCGATTAACAGATTGAATGAGAGGTATTATATTGAATGGGCACGATCTGTCCGTCTTCTAATCGATGACAAAGGTAAATTAGGTTACTTGAACCGAGAGGTGAAGCCTCCGCCCTCGACTGATGCAAAATATAAACAATGGTGATTTGAAAATTCCTTGATCACAACATGGTTGATCAATTCAATGGTACCTGTCATCGGAAAACCGTTTATATTTCTTCCGAAAGCCAGAGAAACGTGGGAGGCTATTCAAGAGACGTACTCTGATACGAGAGTATTGTGTTTCTTGCTAGCCTGGATAAAGAACTGGACAAGGTTCGCGGCCGCGTACTTGGCCGCAACCCTCTTCCGAACATTTGCGAAGCGTGGGGAAGAGGATCGACTCCATGTGATGCTACCAAAGTCCATTGATTTGCCGATAGTTATAGAGAGTTCTGCCATGTTTAGCAAGAACAATAACCTCTATGAGTTCCAAAAGGGTGGGAAATCAAAACCTTTTTGCAAGAAGTGCAACAAATAATGACACACCATCGATACTAGTGGCAAATACATAGGAAACAAGCCCATCTAAAAAAAAGTCGTACAAGAACACCAACACCAACATGTATGGTAACAATAGTCACGCCTTTCAAACAAGCATTATCGACTGTGGACAACAAACATCTTCCTCAGAATAGAACCTCTTCCTTTCACAAAGGATCAACTGGACCACCGGTACTAAGTGTTTCAAACTCGTTCGAATCCTTCCAATTCTTACTGTTCGCTAGCCCAAACATGTATCTCTTATGTGGCAAACATTGTAACTTCGATTCGAAATAGCTCGTAGATTCCGGATTCAGGTGCTATGGATCATATGACGGGTTCGTCACGATTTTTTTCCTCCTATATTTTTTGCACCGGGAATCAAAATGTTAAAATTGCTGATGGTTCTTTTTCTCTTGTTGCCATGAAAGGAACCGTTACTGTCTCTTCTTCTTTGGCACTTAAAAATGTGTTGCATGATCTTTTCCTATCGTATAAGTCCTCATTTTTCTCCAAGCAGCAATCAACGTTGTTCACAATCTATTTTTCATGAAAGAATCAACCGCATTGAAATCGATATACACTTTATGAAAGAGAAACTTGAAGGACTTATTAGCGCGCCATTCGTTCCAAGCACACTGCAACTTGCACACATCCTAACTAAGGGACTATCGAGACAACTCTTTGAAGAGCAAGTGAGAAAGTTGGCAATGATGAACATCTTTGCACCAACTTGAGGGGAGGGTGGGGGGTGTTGATTTGATAGAATCAATTAGGATAATATTTGATTTGATTACGTTTAGTAAGACAAGATATTCTCCCAGATTTATTGGGATTTTATTTTGATAGTATTTTGTGGTGTTTGTCCATTTAAGTGTATTCTACACTAGCTTTTTATATGCAGAAATAAACTGAATAAAGTTTTCTCTTATTCCTCTTGTCGTGCATTTATTTCTACAGTGATTTTTGAGCATGTCTCTTTAATTTTACATTCCGAACTTTTTTCTATGAAAAATTACTCTCTTATTATAAGTTCTGTGATCTAAATGAAGCTTTACTAATTTGGAGACTATTGTGAAGTTATTAACAGTTATTGATTTCATCCCATCCTCAGTATCTTTCCTTTCTTATGTTAGGTGATACCTCTTGCCATTGCGCATTTTGATGACACTGTATTGGTGGCATCCTGCGGTTTTCTTTTGGAGCTCTGTGGTTTATCTGCTGATATTATGCGAATAGACGTTGCTGCTTTGAGAAGAATATCTTATTTCTACAAGTCTGCCGAAAACAATCAATATAAACAATTATCACCGAAGGTTTCTGTTTTTTATCCAACGTCTCTTGAGATTGATTTAACAGAAACTCTTGCGCGTGCGTTAGCTGATGATTATCTACGTGAGTGTTCTAGTAACATTACCCAGAAAGGTGACACAAACTATAGCACTTGCAATCAACCATCACGAGCACTCCTGCTTGTTCTGCAGCATTTGGAAAGAGCTAGTCTTATGTTGGCAACCATGGGTATGACCTGTGGGTCTTGGTTGTCCAGTGGAAATGGAGATGGAGCTGATCTAAGGTCTCAGCAGAAGGCTTCAAGCCAACTCTGGAAATTGGTTATTGTGTTTTGTCGGATGCATAATATTCCATTGAGCACCAAATACCTTGCTGTATTAGCAAGAGATAATGATTGGGTACACTTTTTTCTTTTTGTTCTCTTTTTTTAATGCATGAGTACAGATTTTTGAAGTCTGAGAGGAATTTGTGTTTGTCCCGCTTGCCAAATTAGGTTGGGTTTTTGTCAGAAGCTCAAGTTGGAAAATATCCCTTTGAAGCAGTAATCCAAGTGGTAAGCTTCAAACTCTTTCCAAAATGAGTCATAAAATTTTTTTTACCTGACGGTGGAGTACTTATTTTTTTGTTTTTAATTGATAACACTGACTTCCATTTCATATTTATGTTGTCTGCCTCGTCTCAGGCGTCGAAGGAGTTCAGTGACCCCCGATTAAAGATTCACCTATTAACAGTATTGAAGAGCATGCAGTCTAGGAAAAAACTTACTTCTTTATCAAAACTGGATTCCGCAGGAAGGAGTGATACTTTCTTGTCAGATGAAAACCTTTACATACCTGTTGAATTATTTGGAATTATTGCAGAATGTGAAAAACAGGAAAAACCTGGGGATGCCCTTCTCCTGAAAGCAAAGAACTTGAGCTGGTCAATTTTGGCTATGATTGCATCTTGCTTTCCTGATGTTTCTCCATTGTCATGCCTAATAGTCTGGCTGGAAATAACTGCAGCAAGGTTCTGATTACCTTCCTTAATCATCATCATATTAATGAGAACTACTTATTCTTTTCAAGCTTTTTGCAAAAACTGGCCATTGTATGTCAAGCATATTTTTTTGTGATTTTCCCTCTAAAACTACAGTTCTATGCCAAACATTTCGTTTTCTTTCTTTTCCATTTTTTTTGGAATTAGAGGAAGAGTAAAATGGCAGTTTCCATCTTAGCAGGGAGACTTCAGCTATCAAAGTGAATGATATTGCCTCCCAAATCGCAAAAAATGTTGGAGCTGCGGTGGAGACTACAAATTCCCTTCCGGCTAATTCTAGAACTGTAACCTTTCATTATAATCGAAGAAACTCAAAACGCAGGCGTCTTGTGGAACCCATTCCAGTGAGTTCTTTGTCTTTGGAGGCATCTACAGTTGCTGAAGGTTTTGGTATGATCAACGATCAAAGTATTGTTGGTGAAGCAGAAACAGATAAACTGACTGATGGAGATACCAATTTTTCAAAGGACTCTGATGGTGTGGCAATATCCTTGTCCAGAATGGTAGCTGTGCTCTGCGAACAGCATCTGTTCCTTCCCTTGCTTCAAGCTTTTGAAATCTTTCTTCCGTCATGTTCTCTTTTACCTTTTATCCGTGCCCTTCAGGTTGTTTGCTACTCTTTACGGTGCGTTACAATCAATGAACAATTTGGATGATAGAATTGTGCCTGTTGAGAAAAACAGTGTTGCTCATATTTGTTGTAACAATTTCTTGCTTGCTAATAATTGCCATGTTTGCTTTTTAAAAGGTAAGTTTGAATTTGCTTTAACTACCTGATCATTATCTGCTATTCCATATGAAAATTTCTTAATTGCAACCGGTATTAGTTTCACCCTTTCCATTATGAGAGTCAATGGTTGATGCATTGTCTTGCCTAGCCTGTGATGTTATCAAACACTGAACCCTACTTGAAATTCAGTCATACGAGGCATAGCATTTCTTTCCGTAACCAGGTTTGAGAATAAGTTATTTGAAACAATTTTCTTTTATTCTTGTTTTTTTGGGTCTTCAGTTAGTCGTTATTTTCATGTGTTCGTCTGTACTGTTGAAGGTTAAATATTAATATGTCACGTGAATTGAGGAGAGGATGATAGGCTTAATTTCGGCTACCAGGCTGAGAAAGATATCGAAGATAAAAATTCGAAAACCCTTGTGTGTTTTTTTTGTCTGCTAAAGTTATTTTCTTTGGGTGATTTTAATTTTTCCAATTTATTTTTTCCTCATTTTTTTGATGGAGCAAAGTTTGTTAGTCCCTTGTATCATTTTAATTTGTTGACATCACTAATGGATTCTTTTCTCGATTAACTAGATTCCTTTCTCTTTCCAGGCCTTCTCGCAATTGCGTGTTGCGGAAGCTTCAGCACATCTTGGATCCTTTTCTACGAGAATTAAGGAAGAATCTCCTCATATACAACAATATCGTGAAAAAGAAGGGACAAGTGGAATTTCATGGATAAGTTCTACTGCTGCCAAAGCTGCTGATGCAATACTTTCGAGATGTTCATCTCCATATGAAAAGAGATGCTTGCTCCAGCTCCTTTCCGCTACAGACTTTAGTGATGGAGGATATGCTGCAACACGTTATGGAAGACTATACTGGAAAATTAATATGGCTGAACCTTCTCTGCGAAGTGATGATTTTCCATTATTGGGAAATGAAACACTAGACGATGCTTCACTTTTAGAAGCTTTAGAAAAGAATGGGTATTGGGAACAGGCACGCAGTTGGGCCAAACAGTTGGAGGCCAGTGGTGAATCACGTTGGAAATCTGCTGTCAATCATGTTACTGAGATGCAGGTAAATTATCTCCGATCTTCTATCTTCCGTAATTATTTGCCAAAATATCTTTAAATGTTTGTCATCCCTTTCATATTTAGAGGTGTTGTCTTTTTATTTATGCCACCATGAAAGTGTGTGGTGCTTTTGGAACCTGCACCATCAGTTTTTATTTACTTCATATATTCATTACATTAGGATTTTTATTTCCGAATGCTTGCTAAATCTTTTATAGCGCTCTCCTGTTATGTTTCAACTGAAGATATGATCATTTGTTTTGTTGAAAGATGGTCTAATCATGTGTAGATACTTCTTTTTTAGATTATAATGTAACAACCTTCAAAAGAATTGATGACGAATAGATAGTTTCCCTACCCTCGTACACAGGAACATAATATGCATTAGTGTGGAAAAGATTTTCAATGTATTACCCAAAGAGATGATGTTTGCACAAGCTTCATATGATTTTTGTTAACTGCATATATGCAGCATGTTCATGATGTTAGAGAACTGAGAGTAAGGCAGCATCCGGGCATGACTATGGCCCTCGAAGACTGGTTAAGAACCATTTATAATTTACATCTAAAAAAAATGGCAACACCGAGAGTTTTCACAAGAATATACCAAACAAATAGAAGATACCAAAACTGTTCTGCTAATTTTTCATGAAACAACCAATTACAGTAAAGAGCATTACTTCTCCTAAATCAGGTACCTATTTGGGAAAAAGAACAACCATGGCTCAAAAGTGAGAATTAGGTGCAATTAGGAAAATCATGCTTAAGTTGATAAATTGTTTTAGATGAGCTGTCGTACATATATTTCATCTGGAGTCAAATCAATCATTGTGTTAAGGAAGAATTCAACTTGTAACAACCCTAGAGAGAGAATTTTTTGAAAAATGCTCTCTCCCTCTTTGAACCTTCCACCGCTCGGGTCCTTCCATCGCCATTTTAGTAACTTCATCATCTGAGCCTCGTCGATTGTATCTTTCCTCGTCTCCGACGCCGGTCAACGGCCGTCGGCGGCTATTACCCTTACACTTCTCCTCACCACTCTCGATTCAGTTTTCTATTCGAGCTCTATTCGTTATTTCTGATGTCAGCCAGCTATCCTAATACCTAAATATCTCTCGCACCTTATCTGATTATCTATCCCAATCACCGGCCGTTAACACAATCATCTGGAAAACCTCCAACTCGCCCCGACGCCGATTAGTCAGATAGAGCCGTGTTGAGTGGTTCATTGCTGATTCAAACCCTATTCAAAGGCGCTATTGGAAAAGGTTCGACGAATGTATCCCAGGAACCGCAAGAACTTTTGGCATGCGCCAACGGATATCAGGACAGAAAACCGAGATGAAGTGATTAGGATCGAACACAAAATCTTCACGCTGAGACTGGGACATGGAGGTAGGTCTATATGGTGGTCCGAAAGAACAAGGAATTCGTGCTACATGCTGGACTTCGGGCGTGAGGAGGCCCACTGGATACATCTTAGAATCTTAGACTCCATTAACATTTCACCGTCTGAGTCGCCATTCTTTAGATACAGAGGACGAAATGCGGTGTTCACGGTACAGATATTCTCTAACAAGCGTGGTAGGTTTCTGGAATTGTCCAAATACAGTCAACAAGGCAGGAAGCAAACAACTATTGTGACCAGCGGTTTTAAATCTGTGGGCTGGAGAAATATAGCTAATATCTTGGGAAAGTTGAGATTGGGGTATAATCAGAGGGGTATTATACAAGATGATCATGGTTCAAACCAAAGGATTTTCATCAGTGACAAGTATGAAGGTAGGCTGGTTCAGAGGGATCAAAGGAGAGGGGGGATGATATCTTTTCACGATAGAGGTAAATCAATCACCGGAAGGAAGTGGGAAGAAGCTTTTATAGTTACCAAAAAAAGGGTGAGCATTTCATGGGAATCCATTTAAGACGCTCTTGGGAAATCAACAAAAACGCAAACAATTCTATTTCCGTTTGAAGCAAACAGAGCAGTGTGGTGGCCTTCAAATGCAGCTGATTTCTCTTTTTACCTGAAGTTGAAACGAGGATTCTTTGATAACGGGATTTCGTTGGAATTTGAGGGATGGAGGAAAGATTCTAACAAGGCATATATTGTTGAAAATTGCTGCAATAGCTGGATTAGCATATATGGGCTACCCTGGAATCTATGGAGGCCGGATATTTTTAAGATTATAGGGGATCATTGCGGAGGTCTGATGGAAATCAGCGCTGAAACTTTATCAACTAGTGACCTTGGTGCAGCTAAAATCAAGGTTAAAGGCACTGAAGGAGGGTTCATCCAAAGCAGATTGCAAATTCCACTTGAAGGTGAAATGACAGAGATAAGTATAAGGGCAGAAACCTTTGACCCTAAAACCAGCAGTACGAAAAGCAAACTTACGCTCAAGTTGTGGTGAACGGCAAGAGAACTTTGGCGGGGTGGGGTAACAACAATATTCGCAAGATGCAAACTCTTGAGGAGGGGTTCAAAGGAGGGCACAGACTAGGTAATCAGGAGAAGAAAGGTTTACTAGCCCATGCATTAGACAACGAATTAATGGAGAAGCACCCTGGCACGGCTATTAACTCAAATCAGAAGGATGAAATGCTTGGTCCTACTGTTCGGGAGGAAAAACAAAAAGCATCAGCTAGTAAGAGTGTTGATTCGTCATCAAGTGCTGTTAGAAAGGTGATCAAAATCCTTTCGAGAGTCGTCCCTAAAGAACACATAAGATTTCAGAGTTCACAAATCAATTCAATGAAGCGACGCCGACGAAGGGGATGCATAGTGAAGAGGGTGTTGTAGACACTAAAAGATCATTGCATACTTATGGGAAAACTTATCACAGAAGATCTAAGAGAGGTGTTGTTGAGAATAAGGACCAACTTAGTACCGAGGGAATCAACCTCCAAGGTATAAACAACCCTAAGAAGCTTATCTGCGAACTTGATGGCAGCATTGGCGTTGATTTTGATGGCTCACAAGAGGATTTGTTGGAGGACGAGATGGTATCCTCAGAAACGGATAGTCAGGTCTCAATTCGATCGGAGCAGTCTGCTACAATAGAGGAAGATTTTGAGGATTTGGCAGGGCTGTTCTCACCACTGAAAAAACATGTTGACTCCAACATTCATCAAAAAGCGGTAAACACGAGTTCTAACGTGGGACAGGTATTATCTGGACTTCACTCATCCTTTTTCAATCACTCACTCATGCTTCATTCTATTTTACCAGTTTCTTTTTCGGCTTTGGGGTTGGCTAGTGGTCTTTTAGGAGGGGGGATGGAGAAGGTCGATGAAAAGCCGGGAATCGAGAAAGAAAATTTCAATGGGGCTGCGATGGCTCATAGAATTAAAGCTGGTTCTAGAAAAGATGAGGTACCTACAATTGGACTTCGTGGGGAAGGGGATAGGAAGTCGAACGGTACTTTGAGTAGAGAACTTCACAGATTACAGTGTGGTATCAATTATGAGAGAGGATCGACCTCCAAGGGAACCAGCGTTTCATTATGAAAATCCTATCCTGGAATATACGAGATGAAGGGGCAGCAGCTAGGAGAGAATTAATCAGGAATGTCCTACGCACCGAAAAACCGGAAATTGTTGTGCTATTGGAAACAAAAAGAGATAGGGTGGACAAGAAATTTGTGGCAAGTATCTGGAAATCGAGATTTGTTGAATGGGTTTGTCTACCGTCAGTGGGAAGAGGGGGGGTATACTGGTGATGTGGGATCCTAGAGTGGTGGCAGTGGGTGACAATTTGATAGGAGAGTTTTCGGTGTCCATCGAAATTCGCGGGAATGAGGAAGTCAAATGGTAGTTCTCGGCAATCTATGGCCCGGTAAAGCCAAGAGAGAGGCAAAATTTTTGGGATGAACTAGCTGGTTTGAACTCGATATGTGGTGATAAGTGGTGTTTGAGAGGAGACTTTAATGTGGTCAGAAACACATGTGAAAAATTGAACAGTCCTTCCATAACCACGAGCATGAGATGCTTTGATAGTTTGATAGAGAAATTACAAATTCTAGATCCCCCACTTTTGAATGCTAAGTACACGTGGTCGAATTTTAGGGCATATCCAATTTGTTGTCGATTAGACAGATTCCTCATTACTAAGGGCTGGAAAGAAATATTCCCAAATTACAGACAAAGGGTTCTGCCAAGAACCACTTCTGATCATTGTCCAGTCATGTTCGACATAAATAAATTCCGTTGGGGTCCGGCTCCTTTTAGGTTTGAAAACGTTTGGTTGACACATTCTCAGTTCAAAGATTTAGTTAAGAATTGGTGGAATAATGGGACCATTCAAGGTTGGGAAGGGTACAAGTTCATGAAAAAATTGAAAAGGATGAAAGTTGAAGTGTCCAAATGGAACAAAGAGGTTTTCGGTGATGTGGGAAATAGAATTAAGGAGTTGAGCAGTGGTATTCAAAGGTTGGATGAATTAGAAGGGTCGGGGAGGTGGTCTGACTCTCTGAAAGAGGAAAGGGAACATTTAAGAGGCGAGTTGGAATCATTCATGCTCAGAAAATCGCAAATGCAGTGTCAAAAAGCCAAATTGAATTGGATGACGGCAGGGGATAAAAACACGAAATTTTTTCATTCTTCGTTGACAAATAGAAGAAACAAAGCGCTGATTGAAATAGTGGATTTGGAGAACGGTTCGAGGGTCACTGACGAAAGAGTGATTGAAGAGGAAATATTAGGATTCTACCGGAGATTGTATACGAAAACGGAAGGGGAGATGGGAGATTTCGAAGGAGAGGCAGATGAATTTCGAGGCTTGGATTGGTGTGAGATAGATAGGATTCAATCGGAAAATTTGGAATCACCTTTTACCGAGGAAGAGATTAAAAAGGCGGTGTTTGACAGTGATGGGTCTAAGGCCCCGGGGCCGGATGGTTTCACGATGGACTTCTTTCAACATAATTGGGACACGGTCAAAGAGGACGTACTTAGGACGTTCGCAGAATTTTTCGATAGTGGAATTGTTAATGGCTTAACAAATGAAATGTATATCTGCCTCATTCCGAAAAAACAAGATGCTATGAGGATAAAGGACTTCAGACCAATTAGCTTCATAACGAGTTTGTACAAAATTTTGGCTAAGGTCTTGACAAACAGATTGAAAAGCGTCATTAGTTCCACGGTTGCGGAGAATCAATGTGCCTTTATTAAAGGTAGACAAATTTTGGACTGCTGCCTCATCGCTAATGAGGTGGTGGAATTTTATCGAATAAATAAGAAGAGAGGTTGGGTGTTCAAAGTTGATTTGGAAAAGACATACAATAACGTCGAATGGAGATTTCTTGATTGGGTATTACAGAAGAAAGGTTTTGGCAATAGGTGGAGGAAGTGGATCAAGGGGTGCGTTTCTAATGTCTCCTACTCGATCTTTATCAACGGAAGGCCACGAGGAAAAATTAAAGGACAGAGAGGACTTAGACAAGGGGATCCGCTTTCTCCATTCCTTTTTCCCGCTTTCTCCATTCCTTTTCAATTTGGTAGTCGATGTTTTGGGAAGGATGGTTGATAAGGCTAAGGAAGACAGCAAGATTAGAGGACTCGAGGTAGGTAGACAAAAAGAACAAATATCTCACCTACAATTTGCAGATGACACATTATTTTTCGCACAATCAAAACATCATTTGTTAGAGATAGTGGAGCTACTTAAGAGGTTCGGATTGCTCTCGGGTCTTAACATGAATTTGGAAAAAAGTACGCTGGTGGGCCTGCATATGTCTGACGAGGAGACAGATGGATTGGCAATGACAATCGGGTGCAAGAAAGGGAAGTTCCCAATTAAATATTTAGGGGTTCCCTTGGGAGGTAACCCTTTGACTATGGAGTTTTGGGAACCGGTTTTATCCAATATGGCAAAAAAGTTAGCTAGCTGGAAAAAATCATTTTTATCAAGGGGGGTCGACTAACGTTGATTAAGGCTGTTTTGAGTGCCATTCCATCTTACTTTATGGCCATTTTCAAGGTGTTGAACAAGGTGGGAATAATTATGGAAAAATTGATGAGGAATTTCTTTTGGGATGGGGCGATGGTGAGAAGCATTGTCATGTAGTAGGATGGGATCAAGTGTGCAAACCTAAGGACAGAGGGGGCCTGGGATTGGGAAGCATTCGTTTAAGAAATATGACGCTTCTTGGTAAATGGTGGTGGAGAGGTTCAGTGGATAGGGAGAATATGTGGAAGAAAGTTATTGCCAGTATATATGGTACTGAAGATAATGGGTGGGATTTGGGGTTGGCGGGGAATACGACCTTCAGAAGTCCGTGGAAATGTATTTCTCGATCGTTCCCGGCTTTTCATCAGTTGGTTAGGGGGGTGCTTAAAAAAAGTAATTTTATTCGGTTTTGGGAGGATGAGTGGGTGGGGGGGTTCCGTTCAAACTTCGTTTTCCGTCCTTATTTGAGATCTGCACTTTAAAGAACAAACCAATCATAAGCTTTGTTGATGTACTCTGTAGCAGTGGAAACTTCCCTATTCATTGGGATGTCCGGTTTAGAAGGAATTTTTCGGAGAGAGAAGAAAGTGAGTTAACTAGTCTTTTAGGGGTTCTACAGAGTGTTCGATTGGAGTGGGGTGTAGAGGATCATAGAATTTGGTTGGGGGATTCTTCAGGGTTGTTTTCTGTTAAATCTTTTTATAACTCTTTTTTTCCTTCCCCTATTCTTAATCCATTCTCCTACTGTTTCAATATCTGGAAAATACCTGTCCCGCCGAGGGTTCAAGTGTTTTCGTGGATTGTGGCTTTGGAGAAGCTACAGACTTGTGATGCAGTGCAAAGAAGATGGCCGGCTTGTGTACTAAGGCCACAGTGATGTTGTTTGTGTCGTAGGGATGAGGAAAGTCGGGATCATTTATTACTTCATTGCACTTTCTCATCACAAATCTGGCTACAAGCTTTCAAAGAGTTGGACTTGGTATGGTCTTTCCCGTGCAAGGTAAAGGAAATGTATATTGTGGAACCAAGCTTGCAGAAAGGGAGGAAACATATGCGGTTTTGGTTTATCAACATTCATTGCATATTATGGTCGATTTGGTTGGAAAGGAATAAAAGAATATTTGAAGAGAAGTCGGAGTCGGTCCAAGAAGTATGGGATAAGATTAAATTCAGGGTGGCGTGTTGGTCGATGTTACAGCCGGAATATCGACATCTCAGTCTCTCAGACTTATCCAAGAAGTATGGGATAAGATTAAATCCATTCTCCTATTGGAAACATTGTGTTAAGGAATAACTCAATGATCATACTAGTCATGTGGGATCCGAGAGTGGTGTTAGTCACAAATAACTTGATATGGGATTTTTCTGTGTCAATTGAAATTCGGTGGAATGATGAGTTTAGTTGGTGGTTTTCAGCCATTTATGGACCGGTGAAGCCGAGAAAAAGAGAGCTATTCTAGGATGAATTAGCAGGCTTGAGTTCTATTTGTGGTGATAATTGGTGTCTGGGAGGGGACTTTAATGTGGTCAGAAATACAGGAGAAAAGATGAATAGCCACTCAAACATCTCGAGCATGCAGTGTTTCAATACTTTGATTGGGGAATTGGAACTTTATGACCCTCCACTGTTGAACGCTAAGTACACGTGGTCAAATTTTAGGGCCGATCCGATTTGCTGCCGTTTGGACAGATATCTCATATCCGGGGGATGGAAGGTCTTATTTCCAAATTTCAGACAACTGGTGTTACCCAAAATTACTTCAGACCATTGTCCATTGTTGCTTGACACTGCTAAGTTGGTGTGGGGTCCTACTACGTTTCGATTTGAGAAATGCTTGGTTGTCACACCCCAAATTCAAAGATCTTGTTCGTTCATGGTGGAACAATGGGGTTTCTCCGGGTTGGGAAGGGTATATGTTTATGAAAAAACTAAAAAGAATTAAAGTGGAAGTTTCTAAATGGAATAAAGAGATTTTTGGAAATATTGGTGTGAGATACACGGAATTGACAAATATGATAAACCGGTTGGATGAGTTGGAGGCGGAGGGAGTTTGGTCGGATTCCCTGCATGAGCAAAGAAGATCCGTTAAGTGTGAACAATTTGCGGATGACACTTTGTTTTTGGTTCAATCAGAGAGACGTGATGGCACTAATGGAAATTCTCAAATGTTTCTGGATTCATTCTGGGTTGAAAATAAATTTGGAAAAAAGTGTACTGCTGGAGATTAACTTTCCAGATGAAGAAGTGGATGGTTTGGCGCGGAATATTGTGTGTAAAAAAGACTCTTGGCCGATTAAGTATTTAGGGGTTCCATTGGGAGGTAATCCGATGAATTATAATTTTTGGGAACCCGTACTATCCAAATTGGCAAAAAACTTTCAAGCTGGAAAAATGCTTTCCTTTCACGGGGGGCCGACTTACTTTGATACAATCGGTGTTAAGTGCTTTGCCTTCATACTTCATGTCTCTGTTTAAAGTGCCAAGACATTCATGTCTCTGTTTAATAAGCCGAAGGACAGGGGAGGATTGGGATTGGGTAATATTTGTCTGAGGAACAGAGCGCTACTTGGAAAATGGTGGTGGAGAGGTTCAGTGGAAACGGAGTCGTTGTGGAAAAAAAATATAATAAGTATTTATGGCATCCAAGAAAACGGGTGGGACGTGGGATTAGCCAGGAATTCGACTTTCAAAAGCCCTTGGAAATCTATCTCTCAGTCGTATTCGGCTTTTCATCAGTTAGTTGGGGCGGTGCTAAAAGAGGGTAATATCATTCGTTTTTGGGAGGATGTAGGGGGGGTTTCAATCGTTTAAAGATCGATTTCCGTCTCTGTTTCGGGTTTGTACCTCAGTTAATAAGCCAATTCGCAATTTCACTGATGTGGTCGTTAGTGGGGTCAATCCAATTCTTCAACGGGATGTGCGTTTTAGAAGAGAGTTAAATGAGGTCGAATTAGGTGAGTTTGCTGAACTTTTAGGAATCTTGGACACGGTGAGGTTAGAGTCGTGGTCAGGGGATATTAGAATTTGGTTCGGAGATTCTTCTGGTCTGTTTTCTGTAAAATCTTTTTATGATTCTTTTTTTCCTATTGATGCCTTTCCTTCATTCCCTTATTACGATAATATCTGGAAAGTACCTATTCCACAAAAAGTTCAGATTTTCTCGTGGATCGTGGCTTTGGGGAAACTCCCCACTTGTGATTCGGTGCAAAGAAGGTGGCCGCTATGTGTATTATGCCCGCACTGGTGCATTTTATGTCGGAATCAAGAAGAAAACCAAAATCACTTACTGTTACATTGCTCTTTCTCTAGAGGTATTTGGTCAAAAGTTCTGCAAGAAATGGGGTTCGTTTGGGCGTTTCCTAGTAGGGCAAGAGATTTGTTTGTTTTCGAGCCCGGTGGTCCAACTTACAGAAGATCGCATAGATTCTGGTTAGTGGTGATACATTGCACATTTTGGTCTATCTGGTTGGAGAGGAACAACAGAATATTCGCAGGCCGGTCAGAAACTGTGGATGAAGTATGAGAGAAAGTTAAATTCAGAGTTACAAATTGGTCGAATAGGCTGACTAAGTTTAATTATTTAACTATTTCAGACTTGGATAGGGATTGGAAATTTATATGGAGTTGAACAAATTGTATGATGTGATAGTCTATTCTCGACTGTATTAGCAGTATTGCTGCGGATTACTTATCCGCATCGATTGTAAATTATTAAATTATCAATAAAGTAAGTAGGATAGTATTGTGTTCAATCTAATTATGCGGATTACTCATCCGCTAACTTTGTAAAATTTTATCTATTAATAAATTCTAGTTTCATATAAAAAAAAATGTTTCCTATCAAAAAAAAAAGTATCAAATAGGATAAATCAGCATTCAGTGTCGAGAAATTAAGCACAGGCTGAACTATCCGTTGCTTTGATTGTTTATACTTTATAGCCAAGGGTGGTTAAACTCATTTATTTTTATTTAAATTAAAATTTAGCTAATTCATGCAGTATGGGCTTGTTGCTGCTCATGTTGCTATCTGGGAGTACTTTTGAGTCTGGACCTTGGATTATCTTCCACTCCAGTGACATGGTCGAGTTTGTGGGGTCATTCATTAACCTTCTTTTTCCTTAATCATCTAAATATTTATTATAGCTTGATGACGTATGAGGGGGGGATTTCATATTTTAGTCCTACTTGGAATTTTTGTTCTAATACTGAACGACCTGGATTTTGTTAGTCACTCAATGTAGAAACTTGAGTAATGCTAAGTGCTTATCAGTTATCATCTCAACTGTTTTTTGCATCCCTCGAACCTTTTGCATTTAGTCTTCCGCACAAGGACGAATAATGAGTACTTTACCATCACTAAAGTGCTCAGCATAATCAATTCTGCTTAATACAATGTTTTTTGTCCAAGATTGTTTAAATTTTGGACCAAATTGTGTTGCGTAGACAATGTAGCTTGCAGCCTTGAGGTTATGTCGCGATTTCTGTCAAATAATCTGTGCTTCCCTTCTTGAGTCTTATTTGTGTTGTAATGATGTGCTTCTGTTCATGTCTAGGCTGAAGCCATGGTTTCAGAGTGGAAGGAATATCTTTGGGATGTCCCAGAGGAGAGGGTTGCTTTGTGGAGCCACTGCCAGACTCTTTTTATCAGATATTCCTTTCCAGCAATGCAGGTAAAACTATTCACTAAGAAAAAGATTAGGTAACAGCAGGCATCATAAAAGTATTTTCTTGTATCTTTCATTCTGTGTTATATGCTTTTACAGGCTTTATCACTTTCAACTTTTTTTTCTTTCTTATTTTCTTCACATGTTTTGTTTTTTTTGGGATAGAAGTTGTAGTGGGGTGGTGATGAGGCAGAGTAATGGACTGACAGTGCATCTATTTTCCCAATCTGTGGTGGTAACAATTATGACATTAGCTGAGTTGTTTTATGTTTTTCAGGCTGGGCTGTTCTTCCTTAAACATGCTGAGTCAGCGGAAAAAGATATTCCGGCAAAAGAACTTCTTGAATTACTGCTGCTAACTCTACAGTGGCTGAGTGGAGTGATAACTTTATCGCACCCGTAAGATTTTTTTTTACAAGATTGTTGTTACACAAACTTGAATTCCAGTTTATGATCAAGGACTCAGAATGAATAATGTTTATTAGGTTTTATCCGATGCATCTTCTGCGTGAAATTGAGACTCGAGTGTGGCTCTTGGCTGTGGAATCAGAAGCTCAGGTGAAGAATGAGGGTGACTCTGCAGTAACCTACCCCACCTGTGAGGCTAGAACAGGCAAGGGTTCTAACTTGATAGATCGTACTGCTAGAATTATTACAAAAATGGACAATCATATAACTGCGCTGAGAAACAGAACTTCGGAGAAGAATGATCGTGAAAATAGTCAGCTACATATTAGAATTCCTCAAACTATGGACTCTAGCTTTTCAAGCATGACTGAAGGCAACACAAAAACAAAAAGAAGACCAAAAGGCTCTGGATCATCAAGAAAGCCCTTATTTGATGCGGCGGACAGAAAGTTTGACTCTGAATCTACTCCACTGAACCTCAGATGTGACTCACAGTTGGATGACGAAAACTTTAAGATAGATGCATCAATATCAAGGTGGGAGGAAAGAGTTGGACCTGCTGAGCTAGAAAGGGCAGTTCTTTCATTGCTAGATTTTGGGCAAACAAATGCTGCCAGACAACTGCAAAATAAACTGTCCCCAGACAAGGCACCAGCTGAGTTCTCACTTGTACATGCTGCTTTGAAGCTTGCTGCTCTTTCAACCCCTGGAAACAAAGTATCCATATCCACGTTGGATGATGAAACTCGTGATGTCATACAGTCATACAATCTGCAGACTGGTCATCGTGTGATTGAGCCACTGAAGGTACCAATTTGTTTCTGTAATTCTATGCACTGATGGATTTTTATGGTTATATTCAACATCATGTGAGCTATCAAGTTGTCTGTTCATGCATATCCAATGTTTATATGACAGTCTAGTTCCACTAGAACTTTAATAAAATTACTTCCATAATTCTCCCATTCAATTGGTTCCTTTTTGGTCGATTCTGTCTGCTGTATTTTCTTGCACGATTCCTTGATCTTAGAATGAATGAGCTTGTACACAGTATTGGCTGATTACCTCTGTCTGCTTTTGATAATGACCTTTTTTAAGAAAGAATCACGATTCTACTCATGCATGTAGACCTCCAGATTGATAATTCAACTGTTGATTACGTTGTTGTTTGTTATAGGTCTTGGAGAACTTAGCTGCAATTTTAATGGAAGGTAGTGGACAGGGTTTATGTAAGAGGATAATATCTGTTGTGAAGACTGCAAATGTGCTGGGGCTCTTATTTTCTGAGGCATTTGATAAACAACCAATAGAACTGCTACAATTGCTTTCTCTCAAGGCACAAGATTCTTTTGACGAAGCCAATCTTTTAGTAAGGAGTCATTCCATCCCAGCTGCTAGTATAGCTCAAATTCTTGCAGAATCCTTTCTAAAGGTGACTACAAGTCTGATGCTTGAGTGCGTGTGTGTGTGTGACCTCTCAGTTGTGCAGCAAACAATTTTGGTTGAGTCGCACTTTCCTTCTTGGTCCATATCGAGCAGTTTACCATAACCATAGTTTGATTTCGAAAGTTTTTGAGATCTTTATGATTTTTTACTTTTGTTCAATATTTTTCAGGGTCTATTGGCAGCACATCGTGGTGGGTATATGGAGTCTCAGAAGGAGGAAGGTCCTGCTCCACTTCTATGGAGGTTTTCAGACTTCTTGAAATGGGCTGAGCTTTGCCCTAGTGATTCAGAAATTGGTCATGCGTTAATGAGATTAGTTATCACCGGGCAAGAGATACCACATGCATGTGAGGTAATGTGGGTAATGTGGTTCCACTTGATGTGGATGGGTGCAGCCATAGGATCTTGCTTAAATTTTAATCAATGTGAATTGTTAAATTATTTCGTGGTATTTCAATCTCATGTCGTTGGTTAACGTTCTTGTTTAATTCATCTAAGACATCTTGATTCTCAGAAGGCCCCAGTTTCAACTTATATATGCTATTTGACTAGGTCTTTATTCACCTCTCACTTGGTTAACATATTACAGCAAATCTGAGAATTTAACTAACTTCCCTGGGTGGCTATCTCGTTGCATTTTAAGCGGCTAAATTACTTATTTGCCAAATTTTGATTTATAGGTTGAGCTGCTCATTCTCTCCCACCACTTTTACAAGTCGTCAGCATGCCTTGATGGAGTAGATGTTCTTGTGGCTCTAGCAGCAACCAGGGTGGAAGCTTATGTATGGGAGGGTGATTTCTCCTGCCTAGCTCGCTTGATCACAGGAGTTGGAAATTTCCATGCACTCGATTTTATACTCGGAATTCTGATTGAAAATGGTCAACTGGATCTCCTCCTTCAAAAGTACTCAGCAGCTGCAGATGCAAATAGTGCCACTGCTGAAGCAGTTAGAGGATTTCGAATGGCTGTTCTGATATCCCTTAAGCAAATCAACCCGAGTGATCTTGATGCATTTGCCATGGTTTGAATTTGAACACATGCAATTTCCCACCTCCAATCCCCCTTGGCTCCCCAGCAGAAAATATTAATTGTTTAATCTCCCTGGAGAAGTGATAATCCAATTCCACACCTTCAGTTTTAAAATTCTGAGAAAGATCGATTCTTTTTATATTCTCTCGTTAATTGAATCCCGTTCTCCTGTGCAGGTCTATAATCACTTTGACATGAAGCATGATACTGCAAGTCTTCTGGAGTTACGAGCTAAGCAATCTTCTCAGCAATGGTTTCTCCGTAATGACCAGGACCAAAATGAGGACCTACTTGAATCCATGTGTTATTTCATCAAGGCTGCTGAAGTTCACTCCTCTATTGATGCCGGAAACAAAACCCTCAAAGCTTGTGCTCAGGCATCTCTTGTATCCCTACAGATTAGAATGCCAGATACAAAATGGCTCGATCTTTCTGAAACTAACGCAAGGCGAATATTAGTTGAGCAGTTCAGATTTCAGGAGGCCCTAATTGTTGCTGAAGCCTATGGTCTTAACCAGCCAAGTGAATGGGCTCTGGTGCTGTGGGAACAAATGCTTAACCCAGAGCTTACCGAGCAGTTTGTGGCTGAATTTGTAGCCGTGCTGCCTCTCCAACCATCAATGCTTATCGAACTTGCAAGATTTTATCGATCTGAGATGCAAGCCAGGGGAGACCAATCCCAATTCTCAGTTTGGTTGACCGGAGGAGGCTTGCCAGCAGATTGGAAGTATCTAGCGAAATCATTTAGATGTTTGCTTAGAAGGACCAGAGATATCAGGTTAAAACTGCATTTGGCCACTACAGCCACAGGTTTTGGTGATGTAATCGAGGCATGCAACAGGGAATTGGATAAAGTACCTGATAATGCTGGACCCCTTATTCTAAGAAAGGGACACGGGGGAGCGTACCTTCCTTTGATGTAATGAACCTAGCACCAAGATAAGTCAATGGACGTGTGCATTTCGAACAGGATCCTCATCGGACAGTCATGGACGTGTGCATTTCGAACAGGATCCTCATCGGACAGTCACCGATGCCAACATACATCATGTCAATATTAGGTAAATCTATTCCAGTTTCGAGTATTTTTAAAGCACAGAGCTGTGAAAAAAAATACATGGGAGTAAATTCTGCTGAGTGAATTCTTGTTTTGAGAATTGAGGTGGGATTTTAGGGATAGTTTTATTCTTTTATTAAAATCTTCCAAACTGATGCCAGTTTGGATTGTACGATTGAAATTTTGTCCTGTATTAGGAAAACATGGTTTTGTAAAACATGTACACGCTGTACAAATGTGCGGAATATAATGTTGGTGCCGGTTTTCGGGTTTCCTCCTGTTGTATGCATATGGAGCTCACGTGATTCAGTGTTACGTGTGAAAAGTATGTTTTAGTGGAAAAATATTGAATCGAGTTGTATGAAGAAAATTTTGAAGTTCAAATTAAATTTATTCGAGTTCGATTTCAAATTCGAAATTTTAATATTTTTTGCTCGAGTTCGATTTGAAATATTTGTACATGATGGTGAGCTTTTAAAAAATAACAGTCAAAATAATTTATTTAATATACAATTATATTAAAGCTTAGTAAGTTGTATAAAATAATTTAAACTCACGTTGAGTCTAAATTTTTTTTTTTAACATGTATGAGTTTTACTGGAATTTGATAATTTTACATTTGAATCACATATTTTTCGAGATGCTTCAATTCATTACAGCCGTAGTATATTCCTTGTCCTAACCCTTCCTCTTGAAGTTGCAAAAGTAATGAAATTCGAGTTTGGCCATCTATTTCTTATAGTTTTATATTTGAGTAGAACCCTAATTTTATGGAGCTAATTTGCGATTGGCTAGGTTTGGTTTGAGTTAACTTAAATCAGAGTTTGATAATGATGCAAACTTGCGAGCTCATAACAGTGAATTTTTAGTTCTAAACGCAAAAATGACAATATAAAGTCGAAAAGAATGAATGACTGCAGTCATTATCCCAGGTCTAAAGTCACATATGTTTCCAGAAACTTGAAATAAATAAGCATTTGAGAAAATATTATCGGTGGCTCATACTTCTCAACTTTTTCATCCTACAAGCTTGGCACTTGTATGCATTTAACTAGTTCAATTTAACCCAATATCTTATCATTCTTCTTTGAATTTGGAATTTTGCTGATTCTTGGGATGCCTCTCCGCAAGCAATCGCTTCGTGCTCTCGAGAACACCAAAGAATATAGAACCTCCTATGCCTATCCACAGTACTCTCGGCCCGATTCCCTGTGATGAAACAAATTTTTACACAATTTTCTTTGCATAAACAAAGTCTTCATAATAGAGTGCCTGAATTCAGTAATGTTTTTTGGAGTTATAAATAAGACCAATGGGGGATTGAATGTATACCTTGAGTAGAGCGGGTGCGCCTTCTTCTCTTACAATTGTTTGGACACAGTCAACTATGCCTTTATACTGGTTCGTTGATCCCTGTATGGAAACATGACATTAAAGTTCACAGGCCAAAATGCTGAAATATACGTTTGATGTATGTATATATTATCACCCTTCACTGCACATACCACATGCAAAAACATTTGTGTGTGGGAGAAAAGGGTTCGGTTATACCTGAACCATCAACCTAGTCTTGATCACATCAAGAGGAGTTGTTATGGCTCCAGTCAGAGCACCTGAGATACAAATGAAATTAAATCTTGATTTAAATGAAGTTAGCAAACTCCACTTCACGTGGAGAAAAGTAAGCGTGAGAGATCATTGGATGCAATAGAAAGTCATATTACCTGCAAAAGCACCAATTATAGCATTTTCAGGATCATTCAGATCTCTCCTTGCCTAATAAGACAAAATAATAATGATGATGATGCCTATTATCATCCTAATCAGCTTAGCATCAATTAGTTAAGCATGAATACTAATACGGAGTAATGCTGGAATTTGGGAAAAAACGACATCTATTCTATACAACACATTTATTCACCATTGGCATTCATCAGGTCAATTAAACAATGACCGTCATGCAATGTTTACAAAAGGGAACTTACTGCCAATTTATAACCTATTCGAAGTTGTTCATAGATGCAGAATTGAAGCGCATCAAATGGCAAATCTCTCAGCAAAAATGATCGATATCCCTAAAACAAAAAAAAATAAAAAACAATTATCAAATGTTATTAAATATTGTTTTATGGTGCTGAGTTGCAGTAATTGAAAAGATGAACAAGATTGTTATCAACAAATTTTTATGGTTGACGACAATAAATCATTAATTTACTTCCACAGAAAGCATTCAAAAATCATAAGGTAAACAGTAACACAGTTGAGAGGGACAGGTGGAAAGAAGGTAACAATTCTTAAAGTAAATTCTCTGGCAAAAACAGCGCAGATCAGTTTTTAACAAATGATAATAAGGGAAGATAGTATACCACAAAAAGACCTTTAAAGCCTTCTTTGGAGACAATGAGCCTCACAGCTTCTGGGGCAGAACCAAATTGCCCAGTTTGCATCCGCTGCTTAACTACCTAATATGTCAAGAATAATGAATTGTACAGAAAATATACAAGCATTAACACCAAATGTAAATGCTGAGATGGAAAACATTAACAAGTAAAACAAACAGGCCGATTCCCAACACGGGGAACGATTAAAAGCAAAGACGGCGAAAGATATTTACCTCCGTAGGAACACGAACAAAGGAAGCAGCAATGCCTCCAAGGGCACCTGCAGTCTACTTACAAATCAGATATCCATATGAAGGAACAAGAAAACAAAGATTGAGAATGTTCTGCAAGATGATTCAACTCTGTTGTAAATATTAGACGCCAATACTGTTCACATTTTCCAGAAGATGTCTAAGATTTATGACACGAGAAAAACAAATTCAAAGAATAGCATTGTGCCCAATCACTACTGCTGATGTTCCAAATGATTTTTCGTTTTGGGGATGCGCTTTCTCACCACGAAAAGCATGTGATTCAGATTAACATAATTCAAAGCTGCTAAGAGTGGACAATATTTTGATCGGGGTTAAATCAAACCCAAGAGTAGGAAGAACCTTAATGAACCACAAATATGACATATCATTTGGTAAGGTGCCAAGATTGTAAGATTCCCTGGCATGAGATGTAAAAGAAAACTAATGGGTCAGTTTAGGAAATGGCGGAGACACTGTAGTTATTCCTACAAAGTAAATATCCGTTAACATGATATGTAATGAACAATTTTAGACATATTACCAACTAAACAATATAAATTTTTGTGTTGCATTTGGTTGCTTTGTTGGATAATGAAGTGTTTGAATGTATATAAGATATGATTGGCTAAATGGTAGATATGATTGGCTAAATGGTAGATTATAAGATGAGTATTCAACATGAGATTACATTTAAGTAATAATATTAACTGACCAATAGGTCATTTTTTCAGTTTTTAAGAGTGACGATTTTTAAAAAATTTAATTTAAAATTCTCCATTTTCCTAGCAGCATCATAGACATCTTCAACCCAATCGCAAAATCAAGACTCTCGTCGACGTCCACCTCCACTTCCCAATCCCATGATAACTATACAATATAGGGAGGGTGCAGAACCAGGCTACATTGATGGTCACAAGAGCTGGAATACTGCCCCAGTTAAGGGTTTCAGGTTTTGCTTGTGTCTTTGTCCTTCTGCCTCATCAACAATGTACTTCCATGTGGAGTTGATCCATTTTTTTAAGAAATTTTT
This sequence comes from Primulina huaijiensis, assembly GCF_012295235.1. Taxonomy (NCBI): domain Eukaryota; kingdom Viridiplantae; phylum Streptophyta; class Magnoliopsida; order Lamiales; family Gesneriaceae; genus Primulina; species Primulina huaijiensis. The sequence continues at coordinate 6,316,192 of NC_133323.1, read as the reverse complement.
GATAGTTCAGTAACAAGCTCGTCTAAACCTTGTGCCTCATCCACAATGAACTTCCACATCCATTGAATTGAAGCAATTCTCTCCAATCCATGGAGTTTGACCAATTTTAAGAATTAATTTTAGGGGGGATTCACAGTACTAACACAATATATTCTACTGTACTATAGGTAATAAACCATCTCACCTCACAAATGAGATGAGGTAAGATGATTCGTCACAAGAAAATGCAAGTTAATACCAAGTAGTAGTGATTTTGTAAAGGTGTAGACTATGTCATCTGACAACTGATAAAGAGGAATTATTCGTTACGTTCTAACAAAACCAACCAAATACACCATTTGAGTATTAAATTTATCTGATACCCAGGGGACAGGAAGCCATACATAACATAATGTCAAATTTGGCTACAGTCAAATTCTTACTCATACATATCTGCTATACAGCTCTCACATGATACATCACATGAAATTATGAGCTAGAAAAAAAAACAGGGGTACTAGACACTTAACAGCTCTTTACATGACTTAACTACAAAATGCATTTTGCAAGGAGCTAATTTGCCAAATGAGACTCGATGCACAGGAAAAAAGGCAAAGGCGATTTCAAAACACCTGGGTAATTGAGTAAGTAATAAAGGTGACAGATGAGAAACCCAAGGCATAAGAAGGTTCGATCATTCAAAATCTCTAGCTCCATGTCTTTCTGTAATGCATTTCCTTCTGTTGTTCACACCGAGGAGAATTGGCAATGATTTTAAGGCTTTCAATAAATAAAACACCATCCAAAACCTAATCAGATTATATATTTTTTTTTTGATAAGAAACATATTATATTAATTGATTGAAAAATGGTGAGTACAAGCAGCGGATTTAAGTCAATAATAAGGTGAGTAGAAATCATCTAACCAGATGAGCTACGGCACTAAGATTTTCTGGAAGGCTTCTTAGAAGTTTTTGCTTGGCGGGTTCATAGACACCAAGAAAAATAGCAGATGCCCTGTCATTAAAAAAAATTATCAATGAACTCGCTCGCCTGCTGTACAAACACTCTTCTTTGACCCAGAGACAGACAGATTAAACGTAAATTGTTTATCTCAAGTAATTGGTGGAACTTGATAGTGTTGAAACTTGAACCTGTGGAGTCAAATACTGAATATACTAAGCTAATTGATTTACAACAAATCCAAGAACACTTAAACTACTGAACAATTGTAAATAGCGGAAGCAAGCTAAAAAACTTCACTTTTTGGCAACACGTCGCAAGGGAGTAAAACAGATTTGCAGTTGGATGGTAGGTAAAGAAAGTATCACAAAAAGATCTGAACACACTGTATTTTTCTGTTGTTTCCATTTCAGGATTTACAATTACATCTTACTTCTGAACCAGTAAAAGCTGTGGACCCCAACTCTTACAGCAAAACATATAGCTGGTTTGGTTATCTATGCTTCCTGGAAAATATTTTCAGGAAATAGTTTTTGTGGAAAACATATTAAAAAAGGTGATGTATGTTTGATACTATTTCCTGGAGGAGATTTAACAATTCGAAGTTCAGGAAATGTGCAACAGATGGATTTAAACATGCACTCACGGTAAGACCCCAGCAAGATTTCCAGCCAGTCCAGAATATAATCCTTTAAGAACTATCTTTCCCCCACCATGTGCTGCCTACAAAATAAATTAAATGCTAAGAGATGTCAGAAAAATTATTCAGCGGATAATGCTTCGATAATTAACAAAAGACATCATTTTTACTTATTTTATGAGGAAGGGGAGAACCGAAGGGTGATTCTAAAATATGATGAACATTTATCCGTTTATAAGCAATTACATGCATAGAGAGCAATATTCATACAAGAAATTAAAATTGAACTTCCATGCAAGTGCACCATCAACCTCACTAACTTTCTCTTTCCCTCTCTTTTCTTTCTCGAGTGAAACACCAAACACACATCTCAGCAGTTTTGGAACAAGTGACAGACTGAACAATAGTGTCCATTAAAATACAAGGTTATAACCATAAGAATCATGACTAGCTAAGAACGCTGAAAACAAACTAATATTTAGCATTCAAACAGTTTGGACCTTATACCATGAAAGAATAACAAATGAAACTGACCTGCAGTCGTGTCTTTATCGTATCAATAGGATATAAAGCTGTTTCAACTACAACACCAGCTGTGCCACCAGCTATAATACCATCTACAAGAGTCATTTCATAAATATTAATTCAACTAATTATTGTACAATGTCGATGGAGATTCACATGGGAATCCACGCATGATGATACATGATCTTATACATTATATCTATGAATTTAGGAATTTCCCATGCAATATGCATTCAACTACCTCTAAATCCAGATTCCTTACATCAAAAATCTCGAGGACAGATTAAAACTGGAAGCAAACACAAAATATCAAAGGTATTACAATAGAAAATGCTATTAGTTGTCACCAATATATTTGTGGTTCAAAAGTAAACTTGGCATACAGCTTCAGGTAAAAGATATAACAGAAATGGAAGAATTATTTGACATATACCAAATAATGTCCGCAAAAAATCGAATGGCTTTTCTTCTCTAACATTGACAGAGGCAAAAAACCTTTCCGATTGCAACTGAAGATTTTTCATTTTCTTATTGGATGCATCTGCAAAACCGGATCACATTGTCAACAAAATACTATAAAATCCAAAATAAAAAAGAAAATAAATAATAACATGTGAATCTATTTTTTGAGGCATAATTTCGTTCTACCTTTCAATGAATCAATGACACTTTGTTCCGATTACAAATATAATTAGAAACACTAAGAAACGATTTTCCCTTTTATGGTTATTAAGGGGAAACAAAAGCAATGTCATTAAGAATCATTATACCGTCTATCATTGAAAATGATGCTTCTATTCGCATTATTTTCATTACAATCATCCACATGTAGAACAATTTCAAAGTACAGATTGTTTTTTCTCTACACGAACATGTGAACTTTTCCTCTTTACCATCCGCCATATGAATTCAAACATACGTGAGAAATGCAATGAAAAATATATCTCCTTGTAAAATTCAATAAAAATAAAAAATAAAAAATATTTCCTTGTGTAAAATTCACGGAATTTCACATTTGCTTGATTACTCTAAAAATCATGAGTGGATTTCTGAGCCGGGATAAATGAAGTATCGCAAGTCGCGACAGATTCCTATAACTTATGGCCAAATTAAAACAAGTTCTGAGCATCTTATGCAATCGAAAAGTTTCAAAATTTCAAGATATAAATTCCCATTCAAGCAGGTTAAATTGTTCAAGTTACCAGACGAAAATCCAGAAGAGCTCGTCGCATCAACAGCTAATGTAAACGGGCCCATCAACACCTAGCTATTAACATTGTCACGATTAAAAAGGAAGAACGAAATTCATGAATTCAAACACACCAAAAGCACAACTCTCACAAATATACGCTGCACACGCGCTTATACACACAATTATGAACAGAAAAATATAGTACCTAGCGAGGAGGGAGAGCGTAGAGACGTAGGAGAGGTATAGAAAGTGTAGATTCCAGTTATCCAAATGTACAGATATGGCTTTCCGTATGGTTTTTGCAATTAAAGGCTACTGCGTTAGGTTTTGAAAAAATAATATAAATAAACGAATTATATATACGAGAAATTGGCCTTCGGTCCCCAACCGTCGTTTTTTTTTGTGTTCAGTCCCTGGGTACTTTTTTAGTACCACATTTCCACATGAAGTGTACCACAATTTGTATGACATAGTACTACAATTTTGTGTGTAGGGAGTGAACCCAAAGAAATATTTTGATTGGTGATTTTTCACCAACTTCCCCTTATATATACTACTTGTTTATTGGACAATACATTTTATGTTTTTTTTTTTACAATTGTTATTTTTGGGTACGACCTATATGTCTATAAATTAATTAAATTAAATTGCATTAAGCAAATTTTGTGAGATTAGTTGGTTTAAGCACACATGAGTGAGTAATACTGAAATAGGTGACATCTTGGAAATTTTTTCGTACGTCAAGTTGTTAACATTGCGTCACTTGATTTGATTTACTTGGTGGGTCGTAAAAGAGTGAAGTCATGTCTTAATAGGTAATAATGTCTCTGTTGGGGACAAGGCCGACGGTAGGAAAATAGTAATACTGATCTCTAAAGGATATGAGATAGCATCACGCATCTCCCCGGACTCATAGGCCTAACAGCTCAACCCATAAGCACAAAAGTAGGTGCACTCTACGCTGCCACAAGTATAAGAAAATAAAGTCGTGTCTTGACTAACAGTTATAATTTTTGGCCTAGTGGTAAGTGTTTGATTCTAAGTAGGTGCACTCGCTGCCACAAGTATAAGAAAATATGGTTGTTTCTTGACTAACAACTATAGATTTTGTCCTAGTGGTAAACATTTGATCTTAACAGACAGGTTCGTCCAAAAGGTGTTGGTAAGAGAAAACGAACTCCTGAACATTGGTCAAATATTTACATACTCAACCAATTCAGATACCCCTTGAGGACATATATTTTATGGTCTTACTCTTACATGCGAAATAAGATAATTGTAGATTGAGTATTTTAACAAAAATTATAGCTAGTAATAATAATAATTTAAATATTTTAAATCATATAAGAGCTTAAATGTCCCCATATGGGTCTGATCTGGGGCGGGTCTGGATAAACCTGTGACCCGCTTAAGACCCGTTTAGATGGGCTAAATCCACCCCGCCATGGAGAGTTTAATACGGGATCGAGTTTCGACTCGGTACATTCTAATCCCTAATTGTAATATTTTTAATTCATATAAATCAAACTCATGACATTCACTATGATACCAATTATAGAATCGAGTATATTTCGATTTTCCAAAAAATATAACCAGTGATAAAAATGTATAATACCCAAGTATCACGGTTCGATCGCCCTCTAACTGATTATTGCACCTATGACTTATGATCATAATTTTGATTTCTATTATTTAGGTCTAGAATTCTTTTGAATTTTTAAACTACGGAATGCCAAAAAATAAATTATGCGATCAATCAAAAAATTTAAAATATTTTTAGACTCAACACAACTTATAGTTAAAACTGATGAAAAGGATGATGCATTCATTTTACATGGCTAATTTCTTCCAAGAATTAGGTATTTGCCACTAAATTTAAGGAGCGGAGGGGTAACATGCATTAGTATGATCATTGAAATTTACTCAAAAAAAATTCAATAAAATTTACATAAATATCATAAATAAACAAAAAAATATGCACATATTAAATGGTATTTGAGTTACATAAGAAGATTTTTAGTGAAATATTATATAACTAAAATAATTTGACTGAAAAATATTTTTTATATTTCTTATTTTTTTTACTTATTTTTTCGTGCACGTGGTAAAAATATTATATATTATGATATGTTGGATTTATTATTCATCTTGATATATTTAATTTTTAAGAACGAATTTTTTCAAACAAAAGTTTATGATTTATATATATTTCAGCTCACCAAAATTATAAAATCATGGTTAAACCTTGGTCGTAATTATTTTTTCGTGTGCATTATTCAGGACCCATTTAATTTAATTATTTAAATTAATGATGATATATTTTAAATCCATTTCAATCGCACACGTGGGTCAATTAACTCCTTGAATTATTATTTATATTATTTTTTGAGTGAATTATTTATATTATTTTCATTCTCAAATCTTAATCTTAATCTCAATCTCAAAATATTAATTATATCACTTTTTCAGTAATTTATTAAAATCAATATGAATAATAAATTTTTCTGTAAAATATTATAATTGTTATAATATGATAATTAAATTTAATTGTTATAATATGATAATTAAATTTATATTTATAAATGCGTATCATTATTTAAAATATAAACTAACATAATTTGTAAAATTAAAACAAATCCCTTATTCCAATTTTTTAAATGCATTTTGTAATAATTTATTTATTACAGGCATAATACTTTTAATATGCAATAGTATTACATATATGACTTTTTGTAACGACTATGAGCTATCCCGATCCTGGGCTCCCTCGGAGGCCTTGTCCCATCTTGGGTTCCCACTGGGGCCTTTTCCCTCACGGGCTTTCCACATGAATCATTACTCATAAGACTCTCCACACCAGGTTGGTGGAGTGTTACCTCCCTAAATTTCGAACCCATGACCACCTGGCATTAGTACATAGTTCAAAAAGACTTGGTACCAATTGAGCTACTTTTGTAACGACCATGGGCTATCCCGATCTTAGGCTCCCTCGGGGGCCTTGTCCCATCTTGGGTTCCCACTGAGGTCTTTTCTCTCACGGGCTTTCCACATGCATCATTACTCATAGGACTCTCCACACCAGGTTGGTGGAGTGTTACCTCCCCAAGTCTCGAAGTCATGACCTCCTGGCATAAGTACATAGTTCAAAGAGACTTGGTGTAAAATCCAAGATTTTTGCATAATCGTGATAATATTTTGTAATTTAATGGTACTTGGATTTGCACAATTTTTGGGTATCTATATCATTATAAAATGTAAGATTTGCAAGATTATCTACAGTTAGTGGATAATTATATCGTGTATAATATTTTTGGAGCTCGAAATTTAAGATAATATTTTGTATATATTTTGAACTTGTGATAAATAAATAGATCATGATTTAAGAAATTAAATAAGAAATTTTTGGATATAAGCAGGTAAATTTTTGATATATAAATTCAAAGTTGGAAAGATTATACCAGAAAGAGATATAAGATTTGAGATGATATAGATTATATCAGATAAAGATATAAGATAAGAGATATAGATATTTGGATAAGAATAATGAGATAGAAAAGAGATAATAATTATCTTAGATTCAAGATTTAATTCAGAGTTTAAACGAGGAGATAATATGCGATCTCGATAGCAGTCACCCCCTATAAATAGGAGAAGCTTTCATTCAGAATTTATACCTCAAATTTTCGAGTTTTGCTCTCCAAATTCTGCACGAGTCATCAAAATTCTGTCCAAGTTAAGAAATTCGTTTCTCTCGCTCGGGTACTCGGAATCCGATCTCCGCCGTTCAGAATGTTCTTCCATATGTTTCGAACAACATATCCAAATTTCGACCAAATGCAACGGTTAGTTTTTCGTTTATAGCCTTCGCAAGAAAACTGCTCAGATTCTAGGCGGGAAACAGCATACCTACGGTTTTTCATCCATAAACAGGTTAACAGATTTTGAAACCCGATCTCTACCGTTCATAATTTATTTGACGTACTTATAAACGTACTGTGAAATTTTGAGCCCGATCCAACGGTTCAATAAGGCACAAGAATTTTTCAAGACGGCTGATTTTTCGGACGATGGTGCTGCTGCGTTTTTAAAGTGTCAGTTGCATGATTCTTCTATGGTTTTCGAATTCTTCATGTGTTTCTTCAAGGATTAAGGTAAGTGGGCTTGTTTTAAAGATTAAAATTCGTTATGCATTTTTCTTCGTTTTTATGAAAATACGGTCGAGTACACCTTCTTCTTCTACTCTATTCTTGTGTTGGTTGTCATGTGATTTTGGACACTGTGAGGATTCGGCTGTATATGGGAGGGAATCCCAACCATGATATGACCCTCATACGGTGGGGATATAACCGATTCGGCCTCGCCCTCTTAGAGGAGTAAAAATTAGGGACTGATATCAGTAAACCATAGAAAGTTGAGGAATCTCAGTGTCTGGTCAATGTTATGCATGTGCTACAAATGATGTTATGTAAGTCATGTGATTTTTGAAATTATGCATGTTGTTATATTGTGCTCGAACGACCCTCACTTGCTGAGTATTTCCCAAAATACTCACCCCTTACTCTACCCTCCCAAGATAAATCAGAAGAAGAAATAGAGAAAGAAGAATCGGACATCAGTTTTTGGACTAATAGTAGACGCATGAATAATTTTAATTAAGAATATGTTCTTATGAGTTTTAATTCAAGTTATAAACGCTTCCGCAGATTTTTATCGTTTTCAGAGTTACTATTGTAAAGACGATTCCATTTTTATGGTATATTTATGATATAAACTGGTTTTGGTTTATACTGTACTACGAGGCCTGTTGTTTAACAATTATGTGATTGTTGAATAACGCTGGTGTCGACTAACCCCGGTCTCGGGGCGTGACATTTAAGTGGTATCAGAGCCTCCAGGTTCATAATCCAGCTGGGAAAATTTTACCTAAAAAAAAAAATCGGCCAGATTTATGCAAAGAGCCGATCCAATCTTCTTCGGAACGACCCAACGAGTAATATTCACAAGTTTGTGAGACATGGTTCGCAAATGCGAAATTTCTTCATTTAGACCTTCAAAATCGATTTTTTGCCGTTTTAGGAAAGTTTCGTATATCCTATAACTTTCTGAAGGAAATTTCAAATTCGATTCCGTCAGTTGTTCTGGAATCCTCTCGACGTATCTTTTCAGTACATATGTTTATCTCGAAACCTTCCATTTTTGGAAAAATTTCTCGGAATATCTCGTTCAAGGCATTTCTTGTAGTGCTTATCAGATTTTTATGGAATTGGATTAAGGAAACAATTAGTATTGACCTATATTGTTGGGATTGTACCTTTCTGAGATAAGTTCACCTAAACTTATGACTTAAGATAAAATATTTGATTTGGGAAAATAAATTATTTATGGAAAAAAAAAATAGTATGTGAAAATTTGAGATAAGAGGTATAATAAGTTTTGAGTATTCCAATATAGAGTTGATTTTGGGCAATAGTTAAATGTGTGAACATTAATTTGGGTTCTTAAGAATGCTAAGCGTTAACTTTAAATATGTATGATTTTGGGTTATCTTGTTTAAATGAGTTGGGAGACAATAACTTAAGGTTTAGTAATTTATATGAGTTGGGAGACAATATCTTAAGGTTTAGTAATTTATATTATTTTGGGATAATTAGTAGATTACGATCTTATACGAATAAAATAAGTTATGAGATATTGCTGGATATTGAGGAAAATATAGCATAATAAGTTTTGACATTCGTTACGGTACAAAGAATGATTCAAGAAGAAAGACATTCAATAAAAAAAAATATTTTGTGTTAGAGCTCTCTAAGCTCATGATCTTGAAGAAAGTAAGGTTTAGTGCAAGTAAGATATAGCACAAGAATTAATTGAGGATTAATTTCATTCGTACAAGGTTGAATAAGATTTTATTTTATGGTAACTGAGTTATAATTTTTGGGATTTAAATCAATAGGTTATAGATTGATATTGAGTTAAGTTTCAAGATTTTATATGAGTTTTAAGTTTTGAGATAGTAATCGTGATATCATCATCTATTCGCTTATATTCAGCGTCGACTTGATTCAAAGCATTTGGTAGATTTCGACGTCATCATATGGATGTATTGGTTATCTAAGAGCAGTGCAATAGCAGATTGCCGGAATAAGAATTTCAAACTCCAAATCGCGAACCAATAAGAAATCGTGTATCATGGCAATGCCAAGAGACAGAAATGCATGCTTTCTGCTTCCCAGACTTGGAAAGCCATAAAATCGAGCAAAAAAGTTTACCTAGCAATGGTGAACGAAGTGCATGAAGAAATTGAGCTCAAGCTGGAAGATACCCTAATAATGTGAGAATTCCCGAACGTTTTTCTAAAAGAATTCTCGGGATATTCTCGGACCACGAGGTTGAGTTCAAATCAATGTGGTTCTCAGTGCTGCACCAATTTCAATAGCATCATACCGAATGACGCCAACTGAACTCCAGGAGCTAAAAGAACAACTCCAAGAATTGCCAGACAAGAAGCAATTTCAACCGAGTATGTCTCCATAAGGAACTCCAGTAATGTTTGTGAATAAGGAAGACAGAAGTATGATATTGTGTATAGATTATAGAGAACTCAATAAGATCACAATCGAGAATAAATATCTTCTTCCAATGATAGACAATCTTTTCGATCAATTTAAAGAAGCTACAATATTCTCCAAACTCGGCCTGAGAACAGGCTACTACCAATTGAAGGTCAGGGCTGAAGATTTTCCCAAAACAGCCTTCCGATAGATACATGCATTATGACTTCACAGTAATGCATTTTGGCTTGACGAACATGTCGACAACCTTCATAGATCTAATGAACAGGGTGTTCAAGTCATTCATTGGCAAACTTTTTACCGGTGATCATCGAGGAGATCCTCATTCACTCACCAAATTAGGAAGACTACAAGGAGCATCTTCGTCTCACTCTTCATAGGCTAAGGGGGAGAGAATTATGTGACAAGTTCAAGAAAGGTGAGTTTCGACTACAGAACGTCACTTTCTTAGGTCACATAATATGCGAAACATGAGTATTTGTGAATTCCAAGAAAGTAGAAGCAATCACAGGCTGACCAAGACCAAGGACAATGATAGAAATTCAGAGCTTCTTAGGATTGGCGAGTTATTATCGGGATTTGTCCAAGATCTTCCCTCAATAGCAATACAGCTTACAAAACTCACAAAAGAACTCTAAATTCAATTGGAGTAAAGAATGTGAGAAAAGTTTTGAAACTTTAAAGATGAAACTTGCAACCACAATGGTGATAGTGCTGCCTGATGAAGGCATTGATTTTTTTTCAATTACGGAGATCCGTCAAAGAAAGGTCTAGGATATGTGCTCATGCAAGAAGGAAGAGTAATTTCTTTTGCATCAAGGCAATTGGAACTGTATAAGCAAAAATATCCAACTCGAGACCTTGAGTTAGCCGCAGTAGTTTTTGCATTAATGAAGCATTACCTTTATGACGCCAAGTGTGAGATCTTCACTGACCATCAGAGCCTCGAGTATTTGTTCACGCGGAAAGAATTGAACATGAGGCAGAGATGATGGATTGAATTATTTGGACGTAACGATAAGCTACATTCCAGGCAAGACGAATGAGGTAGCTGACGCTTTAAGTCGAAAAAACATGGGTAAGATGATTCTAGCCTCACTATCACGGCAATCGTGCTTTAAGAAATCGTTAAGCAAAACCAGTTTCATGGTCTTGATGGGAAATTATGATTTAGTATGAGAAAAAGAAAAGAAAATTTGAGATTAAAGTTTATGGGAAACGATCAATTGAAATTTTAATTTTTATCTTTTAAGATAATACTTTTGAGGTTTACTTTAGATTGACCGTATTGGGTTATAGTTTGACTTTTGGGAATTTACATTACTACAAGTATTTGGATATAAAACAATAATAATTGGGAATCAGTATCTGCATTACATAGTCGACATTAAATTTAAGACATGATTTTGGGATTTATATGGGATTGATTATAAGACTAATCTCGATATTAAATGTTCAATGGAAAAGTTGATATTAATTTTTTTGGATTTCAGTTAGAGTTACATTATTGGGCTACATTTGGATTCAAAAGGTTTTATTAGGGTTTTATTATCTCATAAGATATATAGTTTATCAAATTATGATTATGAGATATGCGACTATTGGGTTACAGTAAGTTTTTGTAGAATCAATGATTCTAATAATTATGGTTCAATAGAAGTCATATAATTGGATGCAGTAATAAAAGTAATAATAAGAAATTATGATGTTACAAGTATAATTGGAAGTATGAGTAAGTCAACACTTTGTTATTAAGATGTCTGACAAGAATAACTGTGATATGATTTAGAAATTTTAGATGATTTTCTATTCATACTGAAGGAAAAGTCACTTGGAAACTAGAATAGAAAATAAGTAAGCAATACCAGTACCTCTTCCTAGACCAAGCCAATCCAATTTTCGAGGACGAAACTTCCCATAAGGAGGGAGGGATGTAAAATCCAAGATTTTTGCATAATCGTGATAATATTTTGTAATTTAATGGTACTTGGATTTGCACAATTTTTGGGTATCTATATCATTATAATATGTAAGATTTGCAAGATTATCTACAGTTAGTGGATAATTATATCGTGTATAATATTTTTGGAGCTCGAAATTTAAGATAATATTTTGTATATATTTTGAACTTGAGATAAATAAATAGATCATGATTTAAGAAATTAAATAAGAAATTTTTGGATATAAGCAGGTAAATTTTTGATATATAAATTCAAAGTTGGAAAGATTATACCAGAAAAAGATATAAGATTTGAGATGATATAGATTATATCAGATAAAGATATAAGATAAGAGATATAGATATTTGGATAAGGATAATGAGATAGATAAGAGATAATAATCTATCTTAGATTCAAGATTTAATTCAGAGTTTAAACGAGGAGATAATATGTGATCTCGATAGCAGTCACCCCCTACAAATAGGAGAAGCTTTCATTCAGAATTTATACCTCAAATTTTCGAGTTTTGCTCTCCAAATTCTGCACGAGTCATCAAAATTCTGTCCAAGTTCAGAAATTCTGTTCTCTCGCTCGGGTACTCGGAATCCGATCTTCACCGTTCAGAATGTTCTTCCATATGTTTTGAACAACATATCCAACCTTCGACCAAATCCAACGGTTAGTTTTTCGTTTATAGCCTTCGCAAGAAAACTGCTCAGATTCTAGGCGAGAAACAGCATACCTACGGTTTTTCATCCATAAACAGGTTAACAGATTGCGAAACCCGATCTCCACCGTTCGTAATTTATTTGACGTACTTATAAACGTACTGTGAAATTTTGAGCCCGATCCAACGGTTCAATAAGGCGCAAGAATTTTTCAAGACAGCTGATTTTTCGGACGATGGTGCTGCTGCGTTTTCAAAGTGTCAGTTGCATGATTCTTCTATGGTTTTCGAATTCTTCATGTTTTTCTTCAAGAATTAAGGTAAGTGGGCTTGTTTTAAAGATTAAAATTCGTAATGCATGTTTCTTCGTTTTTATGAAAATACGGTCGAGTACACCTTCTTTTTCTACTCCATTCTTGTGTTGGTTGTCATGTGGTTTTGGACACTGTGAGGATTCGGCTGTATATGGGAGGGAATCCCAACCATGATATGACCCTCATACGGTGGGGATATAACCGATTCAGCCTCGCCCCCTTAGAGGAGTAAAAATTAGGGACTGATATCAGTAAACCATAGAAAGTTGAGGAATCTCATTGTCTGGTCAATGTTATGCATGTGCTACGAATGATGTTATGTAAGTCATGTGATTTTTGAAATTATGCATGTTGGTATATTGTGCTCGAACGACCCTCACTTGCTGAGTATTTCCCAAAATACTCACCCCTTACTCTACCCTCCCCAGATAAATCAGAAGAAGAAATAGAGAAAGAAGAATCGGACACCAGTTTTTGGACTGATAGTAGACGCATGAAGAATTTTAATTAAGAATATGTTCTTGTGAGTTTTAATTCAAGTTATAAACGCTTCCGCAGATTTTTATATTTTTCAGACTTACTATTGTAAAGACGATTCCATTTTTATGGTATATTTATGATATAAACTGATTTTGGTTTATACTGTACTACGAGGCTTGTTGTTTAGCAATTATGTGATTGTTGAATAACGCCGGTGTCGACTAACCCCGGTCTCGGGGCGTGACACTTGGTAACACTCCACCAACCTGGTGTGGAGAGTCCTATGAGTAATAACGCATGTGAAAAGCCCGTGTGGGAAAAGGCCCCAATGTGAACCTAAGATGGGACAAGGCCCCCAAGGAAGCCCAAGATCGGGATAGCTCATGGTTGTTACACATCATGTCTCCTATAGTATTTTTGCAACATTCAGTAGGCATTCCACTAAAACAAAAACATCTTTTTGCGCCGTCTAAATCTGCTTTTTCCACAGCACGCATTGCACGCCGCACAATTAAAAGCTGTTGAAAGCTGGAGGTTATCGACAACACGTTGTGCACGTCGCGAAAAATAACATCAATAGTAGTATGCTCATCGTGCTTTCTATAGGGTGCAACAATATTAACAACACACACATGAGCACACTTCATCGAAAATAGTTTACTCAACGTGCTTTTAATATACGCCGATGATTCCACGCTGCTGCGAAAAGTTACTTTTGTTTTGGTATTCTATGTAACATTGACTATATATTTGTCTTGTGGTTCATATGTGATTGGCCTTAATGTGTGTATAATATAACAAGATTTTGAGCACAATAAGAAAGATACGAATGTTTCGAAACTTGTATTGATTTCAAATACAATGTCAACAAAACCTGAATAAATGTCTACCATCATATTTTATAAATCTTATTATATTATTTCAAAAGAATTAGCATTTTTAGTTAAAATTTAATTTTTAAAATTCAGAGGTCTTNTTAAACAAACCATGAAAAGAATGACGAGTAAATATCGGAATTAGCTAGGAATGTAACACATCCAATATTATTGATGTACGATCTCAACATGCACATCCTCCTCTTTGCTCCGTTCCAGAAATTGATTCTGGCATTCGCTGCAGATCACTACAAATACATGTATATAAAAAAAGATTTTTTTTAGTTTATGAATTAATTTCTATTCCAAAATAGTATCTTATTTTATGTGAAAATACAGAATTTTATATGAAATATTATCCTAGCATAATTACTCGTGAGATAAAATTCTATTATGTATATATTTAGATTTAGGTAACACGGTGTTCAATTTTGTACTTGCTCCACTAAAATTTCAAAATTTGGTTTTGATGCACTAACTTTCAGTTTTCGGCAGTTTTTGTCAAATTGCTAACATAATACTGGAAAATATTGACATGACAGTGAAAAATGCAGACATAATATCGAAAATTACTGATGTGATTTCGAAAATTATTGACTTGTCAGATGCTAGATCAACAATTAGACCAAATTAAAATAGTTAAAAATTAAAAGTTTGTGTAACAATATTTATAATTTTTTTAGTGAAATTAGATATGATGATTCAATTACTTATATATATACTCACCAATGGGATGGGATTTCTTCATCAAGTTCCCATCTGAAACAAATAAAATCAGAGCAAAGAGAATAGATGATAAGATCAAACAAGCTGCTAATAGTGATCGATGCATATATTTTAATTAAAAAAAAACAACTAATTTCCATGAATTTTTGTTGACTTACATATTCATCGGTGGATCATTAGCAAGTGCAGCATTGGCTACACTAGTGAAAGCAGCATCTACATTGTAATCTTCCTTGGCCGACGTCTCGAAATATGGTATGTTCCCTTTGGAAATGCACCATTCTCTAGCTGTTTTCTCAGAGACCTGTTGAATTTATATTTATACACAAGGGAACACGAAGAGTAGAAGTTTTTGAATAAGAAATCCATACTTACGACACGGCTGTTTCCACCGTCTACGTCGACTTTGTTCCCGATTAGCACGAAGGGGAATGTCTCAGGGGATGCAGGACCAATCTGCATGCATATTTTCATGCTAAAAAATCTTAATTAAATAGATATATAAAAGAATAAAACTGTATGAATCAATGGATATTACACAAAAAACCATAAAAATCAGATTCAAGACATTAATAGTGATCACCTGCTTGAGAAATTCTTTGTACCAATTTTGAAGTGTCTCAAATGTTTTCAGCACGTTAACATCGTACACGAGTATACAGCAATCTGCTCCTCTGTAGAACGAAACACCCAGGCTTCGGAAACGCTCTTGTCCGGCCGTGTCCCATATCTGTTCGGATCCCAAGCTTCAAACATAATTTTTTGGACGAACTAAAACTCTCATTTTTAGAAATACTATAAATAAAATTTCAAAACTTTTCATTTTGATAAATGATCACTTGCCGGATCGATCGTCTTTATTTCAAGATACATATGCGTATAGCGAATTCGAGGTTTGTTTACATACTTGCAACGTGACAAACTTTTCGTCGATCGCCAGCTCTTTGGTGACAAAATCAGCACCAATTGTTGCTTTGTGGAGTTGATTGAATTTTTTCAATACATATCTGGTGCACAGTATTTGTTAAAAGACTACCAAATTATAAAAATCAAAAGCTGATATTTTGTAGATATATATTCTTCAGAAATTTACTTCACAAAAAAATTAAAAATAACATATGAAGGATACTGATTCATCAGAGATGTCTTTCCCACCCTGAAAATTGATCATGAAAATAAATAAATAAATATATTATTCTTTAAAAAAAAAAACATATTGAAAATAAAACGATGATTAAAAACCTTACCCGCTGTCACCAAGGAGAATGATCTTGAGCAACCTTCTTTTTGGCATGGCCATAGTTTCTTCCCGCAGAAAATATGAACAAGAATACCAAACGGAAAGAAAAGCTAGCTAGAGTATATTTGTATTCTTTCACTAATTTCTATTTGATTATCCTTACGTATGATATTCTTCAAGTTAACAAATTTTTATTATTATTTTTTTATGAAAAGACTAAAATTCCTATTTCTTCATTTGTTGAGGAATCGTGCATCCCATTTCCCAGTTGNGGGCAAGTTTTCAAGTTACCTTTATTGAATGGATCAGTTTGTGAGTAAATGGACTTCACCTGTGTGATTGGAATCACGAATTGGCTAATTATGTGTTAGCCAAATTGCTGATAACAAAAATATAGAAGTAGGGAACGAAAGCAATCTCATAAAAATACAGATAGAGCGGCATCTTCAGGAGCCATCTTTATCTAATTATACTCAATATATCAATCTATAAATGAAAAGTTTTCAAACCACTGTTAATGAGTAAATATATCTATGTTCGGCAGAGAGAATACATCCTTTGGGCAGGTCTTGTTGAGGTCTCGGTAGTCGACAATCAAAACATTATACGAAAATGAGCATACTATTGAAAGTATGGATATCGTGTATAAAATAACAACAATAAAACGGTAAATCAAACCGAGTCCTGTACGAAGTACAATTTTCTTAAAACAGATTTGTCCCCTCCGACGGTACTTCGAGGATCTCGTCGGACAATTGTTTCCCAAGATACATCGGCAAAACCTTGCAGCAACTTATTACGAAGTAACTACACCGACGAACCGAAAACATACATTCACTTTATCACCGAGATTTAACGGAGACAAAATGGAAAGCTAACAATATGAAATGCAAGAGAATGATTGAAAGAGATATTAAGTGTAAAAACCAATTTTATGCATATGAGGAAATGAACACACTATTTATAATCCCCAAAGTGCACACCAAGAGTCATGCAAGATTAATTAATCTTCCCATTAACTCAAGAATATGAAGAGTCAAAAGTCTTCAATTAACTCAAGAATATGGAAAGTCAAAAGACACTTCCATAATAATGAGTTACAACTAACTCAAGAAAGTGGAGAGCCAAAAGACACTCTCATATTCACGAGACTTAATTTTTATTCAAACTCTAAATTCGATTGAAATTTCCAACATTATGAACCTATCAGACCCAAACTAATTAAAGAAGAGTTCAATCAAGTTTAAATCTTTTCAAGCTGGTGACAAATTTGGAGCAAAACTCATGATCTGATAATCACTAATGTAACGCCCCAGATTTGACGACTGTCCTCACAGTACCAAGACAAGTCTTTCCAGCGTGCTTATGTCCTCACTCACATGCACCCTGGAAAACTTTCCATGGGATCACCCATCCCAAAATTGCTCCAAGTCAAGCACGCTTAACTTTGGAATTCTTATGTGATGAGCTATCGAAAAGAAGATGCGCCTTCTTGATATGAGTAATACATATCAAATCTTTTAAGCCCTCCTCAACTGCATAGTCCCATACCTGAACAGTTTCGGAATCCCTCTTCTTCGGGTATAAGATCGGTTCATTCATGTTCCCTCCGCCTAGAAACCTGTCAGAAGCAGCTCATTGTCCGTGCAACCTCATGGCACCGGCGATCACCCTCCGACTTTTTCGGCCCCGGGCTTCACAACTAAATAAAAAAGTGATGATTCTGGATTTCGAAGCGATGCAAACTCGGAAGGGACCGATGTGTTGCAGCTCAAGGATCCAGAAATTTAGCTCAAAGAAGCTTAAAACATGCTGTTCTTAAAGACTCTAATGCAGCCACTATTATGAGCCCATAGCCTTATCGTACACTCACTGTTTACATCCATGTGAGCACAGCTGAGAAGTCTCTGATCACCTATTGAATGTGATGAAACATATCAAAATTGTAAATCTAATATGTTAGTGTTACCTCAGCGATGCTTACATAAATGTGTACGGTGGATGTACAACTTCAGTTCATGAAATTATTGACGATGTTCCATATAATTTTATCATCGCGAAAGATCACGACCAAAAATTGTTACCATGAAATTAAGTTTAGCCAAAGTACCACAGAACTTTCCCAATATGATGGACCATTTGGCTATTGCCCTCTCCCCAAATTTATTAGCAAGTTTTGATCGTGATTATTGATTATATATCGTATTAATGATTTTTATTGATTACAGAGGCATCAAATTATTTGTTATTTTATATTTTTGAATTGTTATAATAATAATAATAATAATAATATTGACGATTCCCAAGATTACACCTGTACTAACGAATATATACCAATTAATATTTCCAGTCGGGACTCGATGAATCTATTTTTGTTTTTTCCTCTTACATTGAATGAGATAAAGATTATGATTATACCTTTATCGTGACAAGCAGTTCTCGAGGGATTGTCGAAAAGGCTGGAAAGTAAAAGATTCAAGGTAAGACTCGTGCCAAGAATCAATACCCCGACATGCATGTATACATGTATACAGTCAAAATTTAGAAAATTCTAGCTAGTTTGTACCTATAAAAAGTTTTTGAGTGGGAGTGATGTATCAAAATTATTTAAATTGGGCTATCAAATATACATCCTTGTCTATCTTTACGATTTTGGTTGTATGTATTATCAAATTTCGGTTTTAATTTAATATATTTGTAATTTTTGTTATATTTTTAGTAATTCTCCCGACAATGTCTGAGACGATACCGATATAAAAGTTAATATAGTGATCACGTGTATGATGTCATATCAACATTTCCGATTAAAAAATACTAACATTGCTAAAAATTAAAAATTAAATACGGAATTAAAACCAAATTTTGATAATATTATAGATCAAAATTGTAAAAAATAAATAAACATGAAAAATCAGAAACTCCCCATAAGTACTCGGGACGCCTAAAAAATGCATGCCTATCAAGAAAGCTGAATAATA
Source organism: Primulina huaijiensis (assembly GCF_012295235.1). Classification (NCBI taxonomy): domain Eukaryota; kingdom Viridiplantae; phylum Streptophyta; class Magnoliopsida; order Lamiales; family Gesneriaceae; genus Primulina; species Primulina huaijiensis. The sequence goes on along the minus strand of NC_133323.1, from coordinate 6,297,101 downwards.
TACATCATATTTGGCTACAATAGTTGGGAAGCCCAAAATCAAGTAATATTTTTATTTGATTTTTTTTATGAGGTGGGAATCCAACCGTCGCAAATTTTTTTTTTTTGCGTGCACTGATTAAATCATCAGGTTAACAGAATAATTTAAAAAGCATGATGGCCAAATAAACCGAACTGAGCAAAGTTTGGTGCGATAAAATCGTCTAAGAAAATGTTGGTATGAGAAATTGAACTCTTAAATACTGATCAAATGTTCACATACTCTATCAACTCAGACACCTATTGAGTCTTATTATTTGATTTTTCAAACATAAAAATGCATAATGATTTATAATAATAATAAACGAGTAGAGCACAGTATCACACCTTCTATTTATCAATATTCAACATTACTATAGTATTAAATTATGATACTTTATAAATTAATTTAATTTTGTAAACATAAATTTGATTCGAGCAACTTAAATTCATCAAACCATTACCAATTTGGGAAATTTTTTTCTTTGAGAATTCTGGCTGAGCACTACTGAAAGTGGTTATGAAAATCATTATTTTAATGAAAGAAAATTGATTAATGATGTACCATACAAGTTTACACACACACGTACTTGACCATTCATGTATGATTTATCGAAGTCATCTTTTAGGTGAGTTGCAATAAATCTGTCTTAAAGGGAAAAAAAAGTGTATTTCTACGCAACACGATTTTGTGTACCATAGTTTTACTTTAGAGTAGGTCTCTTGTTAGACGGTTTCACTAATTTTTTATCTATGAGACGAGTCAACCTTACTGATATTCACAATAAAAAGTAATATTCTTAACATAAAAAGTAATATTTTTTCATGGATAACCCAAATAAGAGATCTGTCTCATAAAATACGACCCGTGAAACCGTCTTACACAAGTTTTTGCCTTTACTTTTTTTTTTAAAAAAAAAAGAAGATTTGTATATCAATTTTTTTTATAAAAATTATTATGAGATCGTCTAACAAATCAATTTTGAAAAATACATCTCAGATCCGACACAATTCATTAAAAAATATTATTTTTTATGTCAAAAATATTACTTTCAATATAATTATGTATCGAGGCAACTCGTCTCACGGATATAGACCTGTAAGATCTTCACAAAAGACATACTCTAATTTTTTTAATTAATTTTTTTTAATTGATTAGTAAATAGATTTTCGTTAGCCAAATTCTTCTTATTTATAGGGATCATCAATCGCCAAACATATATGAGTAATATATAATTTTTAATTCTCAAAGACGGTTCAGTCGATGCTAGCGAAGGGGGCACTGCTCCCTTCCATTAATTCCTTGACACGTGTCAAGGAATTTTCTTTTTTTAATTGCACAAACCTTCTCAACCCCTTCCAGTAATATTTTGACACGTGTCAAGGAATTTTTTTTTTTGAAATTCCACTAACCATGGTTGAGTTATTTCAAATCTGGGCTATTCTATCTCTCCCGTGGTTTTTCATTTCGAAATCTTCAATTCTTCTCACTTGCCCTCTTGCCTCTCGGAATCCACTGTTCATCTTTCACAGCAGGGAAACGAGATCCTCTCATTGAAGCTGGTAAGATGAGGCTTTTTCCCTGCTGTGAAAGATGAACAGTGGATTCCGAGAGGGAAGAGAGAAGAATTGAAGATTTCGAAATGAAAAACCACGGGGGAGATAGAATAGCTCAGATTTGAAATAACTCAACCATGGTTCGTGGAATTTCAAAAAAAAAATTTCCTTGACATGTGTCAAAATATTACTGGAAGGGGTTGAGAAGGTTTGTGCAATTAAAAAAAGAAAATTCCTTGACACGTGTCAAGGAATTAATGGAAGGGGCAGTGCCCTCTTCGCTAGCATCGACTTAGGCATGCTTAACGGGCCGGTCCCGAAACCGGACCCGAAACCATGTACAATCCGTTGGTTTGTGGGTTGAACCGGTTCAGCATTTTCTGAACCGGTTCTGGGTCCCGTTCCGAATCGGTTTCGGTCCGTATCCCGAACCGGACCGGAACCGGACCTGAAACCCATAATCCGAATTTTTTTAAAAAAAATAAAAAATGGCCTTTGGGCCAACGGCTGCAAATGAAGCCGTTGGCCCAAAGGCTGCAATGTGCAGCAGCCGTTAGTGCACATTTCAGTAGCCGTTGAACGGCTACTGAAATGTGCAAATTTTTTTTTAAAATTTGCTTTTTAAAATTTGGGGGCCAAATTGTAAATATTATTTTTTTAACCCTCAAAATCATCTATAAATACAAGTCATTTTTTATATTTCACATATCAATTTTCTCTCAACTTCTCATTTCTCTACAATCAATATATTTCTTTGCTATCATTTCTCCAAATATATTCAATAATTGTGTTATAATTTTATCTATAATCCGTATTATTTTTATTGTTATTTATTTATTATTTCGCAATTTACTCATATAAATATTTCGAATTTCAATGGCATCATCTTCAAACCGTCGTGATGGTGGTGGCGAATACGCTCCCGACTTTGGTGAACATTTTGGCTACATCCCCGAATTTGATAAAGTCGAACCTAACCACGAGGATGAAGAAGCCATGGAACTCCCCAACAAAGATGTAGGGACACCATCGTCTACTCGAGCAAGCAACACAATGTCAACGAGCACGACGACAGCCCGTGCAAAGCGAAGCAAAGTTTGGGATCACTTTGATATTGAACAACAAGGTACGAATAACTCTTTTGCCGTTTGTAAAATTTGCAAAACAAGGTATTCTTACAAAACGGGTGGTGGTTTCGGTGGTACCGGTACTTTGAAAAAACATTTAGTTAAGGTACATAAATTTGACCCTGATACGCTACAACCTTTAGGTAGGGAACCAATATAACAACAAATTAATCCTTTTAGTGGTAAAGCTTTTACAATTACAAAGAAATTTCTCGGAAAGTCATCGTAAAGTTTGTTACCAAATGTTGTCAACCTTTTATAATAGCTGAATAAGAAGGTTTTGTTGAATTTACTAGTACTATTCAACCTGGTTTCACAATATTTGTAGGCACACACTTAAGAAATATTGTTTTGATATTTACAAAGAATATAAAGAAACACTAAAATCGCATCTTTCAAATATTTCTTGTAGAGTTAGTTTGACAACTGATATTTGGACTAATTTAAAATATGAATCATATCTTGTTGTTACATGTCATTGGATTGGCGAAACTTGGACAATGCAAAAAAGAATTTAGCGCTAGATCATTTAGAATCGTCTCACAACGCATACACTATAGCTAGACATGTTTTAAATGTTGTTAAGATTTATGGCATACAAAATAAAATAATGTCGATAACGTTAGATAATGCGAGTGCCAATACTCTTGCAATTAAATATCTTAAAGATTCACTAAAACCAATTTTAGAAGGTAATTTGCTTCATGTTAGATGTGCATGTCATATTATCAACTTATGTGTTAAATGTGCCTGCGATGAGCAAATGTCCACTGTAATTGAAAGATTCAAATTATGTGGGAAAGTATTACGTGAAAGAAGATATGGACGTGACTGGAAAACACTAGTCGAATCAGCCGGAATTAAATTTAAAAAATTTCCTCTTCTTATTGAAACTAGATGGAATTCTTTATATCACTTGCTTCATACTTTATTACGTTTTCAAGATTTAGTTACTCCATATTATAATAATATTACAACACAATCTTTAATGCTAATTGACGATGATTGGAATATTTTGAGTAAATGTTGTTAGAAATTTTTAAAGAAGCAACCGAAAAATTTTCTGGCATCAACTACCCTACTTCAACCATGTTTCTACATTTGCTTTTCAATATTTTTTATAAATTTATTGAATATCGCGACGCTTCTATTATGCGTGATTTTGTTTCAAATATGGAAAACAAAATTTTAAAATATTGGGAAACTATCCCAATTGTGCATGGTTTAGCAACATTACTTGATCCTACTCAAAATCAAGGAGGATTAGACGTGTTTTTTTGAATATTATGCTAAATTTCTTGGGAAGAATGTTGACGATCAAAAGAAGTCAATCATGCATTCTCTCCAAGAATTGTTTGATTTGTATGCTAGTGAACAATGTGATGAACCGAGTGCGCAGCCGGAGGAGATGTCGACATATAAGAACAAAAGTGGAGCATTGAACTTCTTTCAAAGTTTGAAACGACAAAAGTTCAAAAGAAAATCGGTGACAACAACCAATTACAATGAGATCCAAATTTATCTAAGTCAATATATTGAGACTACGGATAATTTCGATGTTGTTGATTGGTGGAAAGTAAATTCTAAACTTTATCAAGTGTTATCTGCAATTGCAAGAGATGTTCACCCATTCAAAGTTCAAGTGTTGCTTCCGAATCATCATTTTAAGTATGTGGAAGGATCATTGGTGACCAAAGAACTAATTTAAAGCCAGAAACACTTTCCATGCTAACGTGCCTACAAGATTGATTTGCAGCAGAAAAAAAGAATAGGACCTCTGGCGCGATCGACGAATTCCAAAGCTCAAGTTCCGACGAAGATCCAGAATATTCAAAATATATTTTAATAAATCGTGATGAATTTTAGATGTTCAATTGTAAAAATAAATGTTTAAGTTATTCTGTTAATTTTTTTTTATGTAATCACAATTATTTGCAATCAAAATACTAAAAAAAATTGTCCATTAATATTACTAATTTTGATTATATAGTAAAATATAATAAATTAGAGTTCAGAACCGTTTGACCCGAAACGGAACTGATTTATTTGAAGTCGAACCGGTCTTGGTTTGGATTGGTTCCAAGTATTTCAACTTGGAACCGGAACCGGAACAAACCGGTTCCTACCTGGTTCATACCGTCCGAACTCACCGGACCGACAATCGGTAGGAACCGGTCCGAAATCGGTCCGATGGAACCGATAAGCATGCCTGCATCGACTGAATCCTCAAAGACACCTTTGTGGAATTACTATTTTATGTACTTTTACTGCTTCCTTTTTGAATTTTACTGGTACTATCAATCTTCCATATTTTTTTATTCTATAAATTTATTATTTTAAAAAATGATGTATTGCGATGTACAGATGGTTTAACAAATTTTTTTTTATTTGTTATTTGTTTTCATCGTAATTTACGCATTTTGGTTCTTTGTTGTAAGTGATATTTTAATTCATAAAATGAAAATGTATAAATTATTTTCGAGTTAATAAATCATAAAACCACTAGTGAAACCCCAACACCTAATTAAAGTTTAATCATCATGTGATAGATAGCGTAAATAACGAAAACATGTTTTTTTTTTTAAAAATCTTTGACCTAATAAAATTTTAGAAAACATGTTTTTTTTAAAAAAAAACTTTGACCCAATAAAATTATAGCTTGACCTCGACGTGTAAAAGATATAAAAATATTCATACTCAGTTTTTATCCGACACACAAATGCTGAAACCTAGTACGTGTAGTACCAATAATTGTTGAGAAAAGGTTGGGTGTCTCTCAAAATAGATGCTACAAAATAAGTCAATGAGAGCTGCAAACCGTGTTAGAATAATTGCTAAAACCAGTAGCGTAAAAACAAACTTGTAGAGATAAAGTAATAACCGAAACAAGTGTGATGTTTACAGTTTGATTATTATGTAAAAGAAAACAAAACCAAATCGAGGCCTGTAGCATGTACAGTTTCCTTAAAACAGATTCGCCCTCTCCGGTATGTGCTTCGAGGTTTCAGCGGCCGTCTGTTTCCCAGGATACAACGGAACAACCAGCAGTGACTTAGCACGAGACACTACTACGGCGAACTGAAAACGTACATTTTCTTTATCACCGAGATTTTTCGAGAGGCCAAATGGAAAGATAACAATATGTAATGCAAGAAAGAGCTTGAAATAGAGAAAATTTCATGTACTTGAAATGAGGAAATGAACCCACTATTGATAAGTCCCAAAATGCACACCAAGAGTCATGGAAGATTAATTAACTCAATTAATCTTCCCATTAACTCAAGAATATGAAGAGTCAAAACTCTTCAATTAACTCAAGAATGTGGAGAGCCAAAAGACACTCACACATTCATGAGACATAATTTTTTATTCAACCTTTAAATTTTTATTAAAATTTCCAACAAACCGTTGATTTGGTCAACCGGTTGTGTTCAGTTAGTTGAGGGAGTTGGGAGCCGTTACTTTGGGGAGTTGTGTAAGCTATGGAGAAAGAACACAGGTCAGCTCCTGTCTTATAAAAAGGGAACTCTCAGCTGAAGAAAAGAAAGACACAGAATCTACACAGAAGAAATTACGAGAGGCTCAAGCACTTGAAGAGAGAAGAGATCAAGGAGCTTATGCTAGATTGTAAATTCTTGAGTGCTATTCATAATCTCTGTAATTGTAGAGACTCCCTGGTGATTGAATAAAATAGTTAGTCTTCTTCTTCCAGTGGACGTAGGTCATTAAAGGCCGAACCACATAAACTCTTGTCTCTCATTTTTCTTTCATGTTTGAGTGCTGAAACACCAACGAGTGAGGTAAGAACAAGTTCTTCATCTGATTGATTTGTATCAAGAGGACGCCAAGTTGATTTAGCATAGAAAAGATATTACTTTATTTGAAAATATTTGTGTACGTCGAATCCGGACGCACCAAACTAATTTCAATGGCTATGTTACCTGCATCATGAATAAGCGTTATAAGCACTGGGGAATATCTGAAAAAAATCTTTTGACGCTCAAGTTAGAGGCTATTGGAAGATATCGCAAAGATAAGAGAGCTTGAATAGCCAAATGATAACTTATGTATCAAATGAGAGGAAGTAACACACATATAGGTTCAAGTAGAGTCTAGTAACCATTTTCTTGTTGGGTTTGATCCTTGTTGGGCATGACTTAATTAATGGTGCCAATTATGAACTTTATTGAATATTATGCCCGAATGTAGTGAGATTCATTAATTTGGGCTACAACCCATCCTGTTCCCAAACACGAATATATGTACATTCGGATCTTATTTCAATTTTCAAAAATACAAGAAATCTTTTTTAAAAATGTTTTATCGATGGAGTATCTGTAATGTCACGTAAAATACGATGATTTAAATTAAATTAAATTTTGCATTATTCAGAAAAAAAATATTTGAAATATTAATTCAATTTCCATATATTAGTGTCAAATAAATCTATTCTATTTTATTAAAGTTGAGGACATCATAGTAACCACTTAGGAAGGACATCAACTTTTTCTTCCAACTTTATCTTTATATGATATTAATATTACACTTTTGTTTTTTTTTTTAAATTTCAACACACACTTTTTTTTATTTCAACAATTCAAATATCAATTTAGTCCCTCTATAATTTGTCAAATTTTATTTTAGTCTATCGATAAAGATAAAAAAAAACTGTACACATACATCGCCTGATAAATGGTGCGAATGGTATATATCTCACTCACAAAGTCAAGCTTGCCAGATGTTTAGATCCAGATTGATCTGACCCGAGCTTTGCTAGATATTAAAATTTAATACAATTGACTATTGACTTTTAGTTCAAATATTAGATTTAAAATGGACCCGATGCTAGCTGTCGCCCTATATTAAATCTTGCATTTTTCTTCTTCTTGTAGTTTTTTTTTATATAAAAAAATTGATATAATTAAACCTGGCTATTTTTTTAATTTTTTTCCAAAATAAATTAGATCCTTCAAAACAATCTCTCAAAAACTCTGCTCTTTTTTTTTCAATTTTCTATTCATCAACATAATTATTGCTTTAATTAAAATTTTCGTCACTATACACCAAAATATTTTTCATTAGGTCTCTTCTTGTGAGTTGAATAGTTGGTGTTGAAAAAGTAATTAACAGGATAATCCATCATTAACTTGTAAGAAGGTTTAATTGATTTATATCCGTGAGACTATGAACTCGATCTATATTTAGAGTGAAAATTAATATTTTTTTAAACAAAAATTAATATTTTTTTATGGATAGGATTGAATCGGAGATCCGTCTGACAATATTAATTAATAAGACAATTTGTAAGAGTTTTTGTAATTAGAAATTAACTCCTTGCATTATATTTTAAAGAGTAATGCCAGAGGTACACATTGATTTACATTTTTCTTTCTCGATTACAAAATTATCTTTAGCTAACAAGATATTTAATTATTTTCATTGATAGTTTTGTATTTGTTAAAAAAAATATATAAGTTAGTATAAGTCAAAATATATACTACAAGGTAATCAGAAATGTTCTATTCTAAAGTTACATCTGTCACGTCCTGAGATCGGGGTTAATAGACACCGACTTTGTTTAATAATCCCACAACCGAAAATAACGAGCCTCTTAGTACAATGTAAATCGAAACTAGTTTATATCATAATTTCAAAAGAAATACATTGTATTTACAACGAAATAACTGAAAACGAAAGAATTAATGCGGAAACGTTGATACTTAAATTAAACTTAAACTAATAATCTCGAAAGTCACTAGCCTCAAAACTGGTCCGATTCTTCCTCTTCAATATGTTTTTCCGGTTTATATGAGAAGGGATAGTAAGGGATAAGTGATATGGTTGTCATTCAGCAAGTTGGGGCCGTTCGAGCACAACATAATAACATACATAAATTTCGAAACATATACCATACACAATATGACTCATATCACATGCATAACATTGACCAGACACTAAAATTCCTATAATTTACATGGTTTATTGATATCAACGGTTACAATCCCACTGTTAAGGGCCATAAAAATCTCATATTGGGATTTCTATCCATATCCAGTCGAATCCTCCCAGTGCCCACACACACACAATATGAAAATCGTATCAATAATGGAGCATAATAAGAATTTGAACTCGACCGAATTTTCAAAAAAACGAAAATGCAAAACCGAAAATAAACTTTAAAACAAGCTCATTTGCCTCAGACCTGGAGATAAAAACGTGAAGGGTTTTTGCACTGGACATCAGAGCTTCGCAATTCGATAGAACTTGAAGAAAAGAATTTCGAAAATTTGAGAGCACTTTGAGAGCAATATCTCGAAATTTGTTTGCTGGATTTGAGATGTGAATTTTGCAATGGCCGATAGGATATTTATAGGTGCTGGGTGAAAATCTTGTCATAAACCTATTGATATTCTTTCCAAAATTTTGAGATAATCCTTCCATGATTCGAGATTCTCTTTCCCTAGATAATAACACGCCAATTTTCGAAAATAACTTGGCCACCAAGCATTGAATTTTCGAATTTGTGCCCTAGACTGGATGGCTGAACGTGTACTGCTTTCTTGTACAGATTCATAATTTATCTGGACTGTACTGTAAATTTGCTAGCTTCTTTGTTGAGAAAGCTATCTTGTATGCAATATTTCTTTCCAATCATGTTGATACTCATCCTTAATTTCGAATTTAATGTGTATATCTTGCATTAGATTTCGAATTTAAAGTATTTATTGGTTGGGAATTTTTTTTTAGTACCATGTATTATTCAATATTTCCAAAATTATTATTACTTATATAATTCGAAAATAATATATTATACATGTATGTGATAAAATAAAAAAAATTTACTACTCCCGAAATATTTGGGTTATCACAACATCTATCATTTTTCTATTTTAAAACACATTTATAATTACAAAATGAATACGTTTTAAGATTACGAAACTCATTATTTTCATAAAATAATTATATTAAATATAAAATTTGCAATTCTTTCTTAACGTCGGATATATGAGTGGCCAATGACTTAAAAACGAGGAAAAGTCAAGTGCGCTTATTATTGGAGAAGTTTCCTGAAAGGAACACATGTGTTCGAAACATTTGGACGAAGGCTTATCTTTATTTAGTTCAATTGGTCGGGCAAGTAACAACGAAAATTCCATTCCATTATAAAACTTAAAATAAATTATTCATTATTTGCCTAACAAACTTTCCATATGTATAGAAATTAAATTAAACTACTATTAGTTTATGTTGATATTCACATTTGGTGTGAAATATAAGGTATGAATTTACTGCTAAAAGATGAAACATATATGACTAAAATTCAGTTTTGGTTATAGATAATTTCTTGTGGTAGACGGTTATTCATATTATTTGAAATATTTGTAATCAAAATAAATATGTGAAAAATATCTTTAATTAATATTTGTATTTTGTCATTTTTTACAATAAATAGGGTGATTGGTTTCAATAAAATTGTGTCTGAATATTGAGTCTTAAAAATTGTCTCTATTCATTCACTTTTAGATATCCTGTTAAGACAAAAGTTTATATGTAAGTTTTGGTGGTTACAAATTAAACTGATCTAACTTAAATTCATATTAATGCAGACTATTAAACTGAATTGACAGATCAAGTTGTTCAATGATTTCGATCTGATAAAGTTTTCCTCTATACGATTTGAACAAAACTGCTAAAAGAATTTGAAAAAACCAACACTATATCTGACAAATTAACAAGAACACGTGATAAATCAACTCAAACTTACTGGATGATGTTAACGACTTGCCTATAAATAATGAGTGATTTAAGATAATTTCGAATACATAGGTAATAAAATTTTTAAAGAGACAAACATGAAGAAAGACCTTTTCCCAAATTTTTTACTTGAAATAGAACTTAATTGGCATATCGCAATTTTGAGGAAAATTTCCCTCTGCGCACATGGAAATAGAGAATTTAATAATCTTCACACGTTCAAAGATATTTTTATCCAATAAAGAAACGAATCGCGACTTAAGTTCTATTTGTCAATGATTTAATTAATTACGTTCACAATTTGAACGTAATTACCACCAGCTATGACTTTTGGTAAAACGCCAAACGTTTGGTCCTACATTCGGTTTATTCAGAAGTTCAGTTTAAATTTTTTAAAATATAGGTTAATTCTGTTCGATTTCAGTTTTTAATATAAAACTTCGGTTAACCTAACAAACTAAACTTTTATAAATAAAATTAATATTATTAAATTTTATAATAAAGTTTATAAATATATAAATATTACAATTTCTAATAAAATTTATTAAACAATAGTACTATACTTAAAAATATTTTTTAATAAATAAAATTTAAATTTATTTAATCTAATTTTTTTATTTAAAACATGATTAGTTTAAAAGAATTCTAAAATTTCGGTTAATTATGTTTCATATCAAAATAATCTATTTTTTTGATTTGGTTTGGTTTGTTAGGTTTTCGTAGCAAAGTTCGATCGGTACGGTTTGTCGAAAAAAGTTCGGTTAATTCGATCTTAGAAAATTCAGTTCGATTTTAACTGAACCTATTACTATCTAACACATGATGAAGCCAGCCTCAGGAACTTATGCATCTTGGCTCCGTCCTTGATCGGAACAGTTCATGATAATTACATTTTATATTACAAATAAGGGTGAGATATGTCGCATACTCGAAACGTCTATTGCCATACAATTACATGCCAACTGAGCCAATTTTAATGGCATCTAAATAACATTTTAGTAACACGATTTTATTATTAATTGTTAAAAGCTATCAAATATATATACACACACATATATACATATACTTGTTACATAGTTTACGGTCTTCAAAATTTGACGTGAAACCAACGCACGAGCTATTTAAATATGGTAATTTCTCGGTGCACCTCCGGGAAGGGGCGTAGGAAACTTCGATATGAGTACAAAATATTAATAGTGGAAAAAAAAAGTTTATATATATTATAAAATGCTTAAGTACTCGTGGGATCGATCATATTCCACAAATTACAACTCTATATGGCCATGCTCCACTTCAACTCCTCAACAAATACTAGTTTTGGATGTCAAAAATACCCAGATCCTTACCCTAATGATCATCAAGTCACATACAATACTGAAAAATTCATCTACGATTCAACGGATTTCGACATTTCCGACTATCTCATATCCGAGGGAGGCTCGGAGGGAAACTTTTTGTTGCAGAATAGCATCGTACCCGAAAATGAAAATATCAAGGATCAGCTCGATGGATCTTTATGGAAAATTCCATTGTCTTGTAACATGCAAGTTCTACATAGCTAGCCCGGCCAATATATCTTTTTCCTTTCCTTTTCTAATTTATTGTATTTATAAATATTTGTATATGCTCATTGAGTTGTTTCTTTTCTTTTTTAGAAAGTGCAGACGAGAAATGAAGAAAATAAACAAAACGCGAGACGAGTTTACCTTCATTTTTAGAACAAAATCAAATATTGAAATTATGGATGATGGTTACCACTGGAGAAAATATGGAAAAAAGACTATCAAGAACAGCCCTAATCCAAGGTACTAAAAATTTAAGCTGCTGTTATAGTTATTGCGGGAGAACTATACTTTTTTTCCTATAATTTGTTTTTTTTTTTTTCATTTTAATCTTATTAAATATGAATTTGGATTTTTTGTAATGTAACTTGCATTTTTTTATTCTGTGAATTTTCATTTTTAGGTATGTAACTTGTATGTATTTTCATTTTTGGTTCATTTTTTTATTTGAGTCTATCATCGAAAATGAAAACAGATAAAAGTTAAAAGATCAAATATTATAATACTAAAAATGAAAATTCACCTGAAATTTCATATAATAGGATAAAAAATGAAAAAAATACAAATTACAAAACTAAAAATATAAATTCACGGTTAAAATATCTATGATAAATATAATTATTCCGTTTTTTAATTCTCTTTGGCTTTACTAAATCTTAAAGTGTTCATAATGATTGCCACTTTTATTGAGTATAATAATAATAATAATAATAATAATAATAATAATTTCCTATAAATGCTCACCCCATTCTATAATATAAACATGTTAATTATTAATTCTTCTATACTTGATCAATCGAATACAACTGACGAATCAAATAAGAAGTTATTTATGTTCTTTTTTTAAAAAAAATAATAATACTTTTTTTTTTGTTTGGAATTTATGTTCTTTTATGTGTGTGTTTCAATTTTCACACTTTTCATAATTTTATTATTTTTATTTTTAAAATTCAAATTTTAATTTTTACACATTTAGTGTATTAAAAAAAATTAAACTTAATTTTTTTAAAAAAAATCATAAAAATAAAATTTTTTTTAGTGACAGTATCAATGAATGACCACATGTGCTTGACTCGATGACTTTCTGCTGCTGTAGTAAAGATAGAATTCCTTGAATATTTTCAGTGCCATTTGTTCACACGTACCATACAAGAAGCTTAATTCCATACGCAACTCCCAAGCCTCACCACACAACCGTAGCAGACATGATTTTATTTTATTTTATTTTATTTGAAAGTATTAAATGGTAGAGGAATTGTGATTTTGGTTTTGTATTATTATTATTATTATTATTTATGTTATCAAATTTCGATTTTATTTTATTATATTTATATTTATTTATTCTTTTATAGTTTTTGTCATTTTTTTAACAAGGCTCATGTATATAATGTTACATAAAGATTATTGATGACAAATGAATAAATTTTCAAAAATTAAAAGTTAGTTATTACGATATATGGATCCATGAAAGATGAAAATTGTATTTTGTGTAAATAATATTTTAATTGGTATTTACAATTCAAATAGTAATTATTAGTGAGATATTAATGTACCAACGCACATGTGGCGTGCTTGTACAATATTTTTCATAATTCATTTGATTTATATTTAAATGAGAATTAAAATATAATTATAAGAAATAGTGTCTGACTACACTGTAATTTTATATTTAAAAGGAATTTCTCCTACAACTTAATGAATCCGCTAGGCTACATATGACTTGCATTAAAGTTTTAACATTTTATTAATATATATAATTATTAAAAAAGATAATGACACCAAAAGTTAGTTACTCTAAATGGCACAAATTTAATAATATAGTATATATTTAAAAATCATTGCATCGAACATAATAATATCATTCTGAAAAAACTTGGATCTTGCAGTTAAGTAACGATTATATTGGTAAATCGATGTATATTTTTTTGAAAAAATAAATTTGTGTAATAACTATATGTCTAAATAAATGCAGGAACTATTTCAAGTGTTCGATTGAGAATTGCAGTGTGAAGAAAAGAGTAGAAAGGGAAAAGGATGACCCAAATTATGTGATAACAACTTACCATGGAGTACACAACCATGCGTGAATACTTCAACCCTCACTTTTCTAGATTTTAGAGTCATTTTATAAGTAGGTCATTGTAATCAATATAAAAAAAAATTATACATTTATAATATGATGTTTACTATATAAATATTTATTTATGTAAAATTCAAGCAAAGTCAACTTTTTCTAAAAAATTCCTCAACTAAAATCTATAAAATATTTTATGAAATGTGGCTCAGAATTTCTTTACAGTATAATCATTTGGTCAAACATAAAATAGCATGGATCCAATTTGGAAGAGGCACCATAATCCGAAGGTCAACATCCAAAGCTCGTAATAGGTCAAGTTGGTAGAGACACCTCGAACCGAAAGTCGACATCTAAAGCCTGTAATCGGTCAAGTTAGCATAGCACCCCGAATCTAAGGCCAATATCCGAAAACCAGTAAACATTCAAGTTGGCAGATGCACCTCGACACTAAAGCCGACATCCAATGCCCTAAACAGTCATAACTTTACACAAATCATTAAAATTCTTAAAAATTTCCATAGCTAGTTCATGCACACGTAAAGCCCTAAAACCCCATTTTATGGGGAAAAAAAACCAAGGAAATTATTTTTCCAAAAATTATACAGCACTGCTTCCTTGAAATTTACTGTATGGTGTCTCATGAAGACGAATACATGGAGCAACGAGTGGAGGTGATTGGCTCAAGACCAAGCCACCACGCAAAGCAGCGTGCACACAACGAACGAAATAAAATTGCCTTAAATTGAGAGATTATGGTTTGGAGGTGATCCCGACGTTTGAAAGACACCACGAACGATCTAAATCTCCCAATAAATCAACAAATTTTTCGGCCCCTATTGGAAAACCCTAGCATACGTCTCTCCTCTCTTTTTGATGAAATTCCAACATGAATAGACCTTGGGGAAGGGTTTGGAACTCTCTTTTTATTCACTAATTAATTTATTTTAAATAATAAAATAATTATCATGCAGTCTAGGTGGTTATTTGAATTTATTGGGCGTTATCTGTTGTGCATGTTTGACTCTTGGTTTCTCAAGTCGTCTCCTCCTCAGTATGGTTCTTCCACTACATTTTTACAATGGGGATGGTCCTACTCCGAAGTTTGAACTCATCCCTCTCCAACATTCTCATTGGCCTTTCATCATCTCAGATTTCGTGGCCAATTGAAGCAGCTCATAATTCAGTACATGTGATGAGTTCGATAGGTACTTGTGGAGCGTAGACACATAAAAGACAATGTGCACTGTTGCTATCACAACCCGGAATGGAGACGCTGCTGACACCGGCATTTCTCTCAAATATACATTCAAAAACAACAAGACTTAGACGTTACAGATTTCAGAAACTCGAAAACCACTCTTTCATTCATAATATTGAAATTACATTGTCTTCACAAATTCAAACTAATAAAAGAACTATAACGCAGCTGAATAACATAATAAAAACTAAACAGCAGGAATCATCAGGTTCTTCTTCACTAGACTCAGAACTGGTTTTTCTACTCGTCTTCTATCATTTCTTTGTTCTTATCTGAGAGGGGGTTTGCGTGGGTGAGTGATATTCAGTAAACAAGGAAATTGTCACGCTCCGAGATCGGGGTAGTCAACACCGGCGTTATTCAACAATCACATAATTGCTAAACAACAAGTCTCGTAGTACAGTATAAACCAAAACCAGTTTATATCATAAATACCATAAAAATAGAATCATCTTTACAATAGTTACTCCGAAAATGATAAAATATATGCGGAAGCGTTTATAACTTGAATTAAAAACTCACAAGACCATATTCTTAATTAAAATTCTTCATACGTTCACTATCAGCCCCAAAACTGGTGTCCGATTCTTAGCGGTTACATCCCCACCGCGTAAGGGTCATATCATATTTGGGATTCTCTCCCATATCAAGTTGAACCCTCATAGTGACAACACATACATCATGCAACAATCTTAACCAGAAGGGGTAGAAGAAGGATTTGCACTCGATCGAGTTTTCAAAAAACGAAAATGCATATAACCGAAATTAAATCTTTAAAACAAGCCTACTTACCTTAGACTAGAAGAAAACGTGAATAATTCGAAACTTTAGAAGAATCATGCAACCGACACCTCGAAAACGTAGCAGCACATCTACCGAAAAATCAGCCGCATTGCAAAATTCCTTGCGACTTAATGACTCGTTAGATCAAGCTTAAACTTTTGCAATACGTTCATAAGTACGTCAATTAAATTATGAACAGTGGAGATCGAGTTTGGAATTATTTTTGACCTGAGTATGGACGAAAACCGTAGGTATGTTGTTCCCGCTGAAAATATGAGCAGTTTCTTGCGAAGGCTATAAACGAAAAATTAACCGTTGGATTTTGCTGAAATTTGGATATGTTGTTCAAAACATATGAAAGCATATTTTGTATGGTGAAGATCGGATTCTGACCACCCGAGCGAGAGAAATAATTTTCTAAACTTGGACAGAATTTTGATGAATGCAGCAGAATTTTGGTGAGAAAAATTTTAAAAATTCTTAGGGAGATATTAGAGAGAATTTTTTAAAATCTTGTATAAATGATGTGAAATTTGAATGGAAATGTCCTCCTATTTATAGCGGTGCGATGAAAATCTTACCAGAATTCGATTGATATTCTTTCATAATTTGGAGATGCTCCTTCAATAAATTTCGAAATAATTCTTCCTTAAATATTGAGATGTTTTCTTGTTGAGAAAAATTACCTTGTATGCAATATTTTCTTCCAATTAAGTTGATATCCAGTCTTAATTTATCATGTATTTTGTATTGGATTTAGAATTCCATGTATTTATTGGCTAGAATTTTTTTTTGAATACCGTGTATTATTTAATAATTTTGAATTTATTATAACTCGAAAATAAATTCTTATAAATGTCTATATTTAATTAATTACATGCCCAAAAATTTGGGTTCTCACAAAAATTCTCCAGCTTTAAAAATCGTTTTTAATAGAAATCTCATATACATAAATCAGAATATAATTACATATTTTAGAAGTAAACAATCTTCATTTTATGCCATTAACATGTTATGAAATTAATGGCTAACTGATATCAATCTCTTATATTTTAATAATCTAAAAGGTGAGACATTAATTGGGAATAACATGAATCAGAAATATTCATAATATAAACTCTCATAATTTATTCATAAATTTCAATGCTTCAAATATATAGATTTCTAAATCAACTTTAAATGCATACAATACATGCTGGTCGATTTTAAATCAGATATCACGAGTTAAAACAGAAAGCCCACTTACAATAATTTGCTAAAATAATTTCGGTTAACACTTAGAAAAGGTCTATTTTCTTACTATTGTTCTGCTTGAAAATTCTTCTAGACTGCTGCTAAAAAATCCCTCTTTTATCTCGAAATATTGCTTCTAAGTTTTGAGTGATATGCTCAGAATTTGTGTAACACCAACTCAAAAATTCATGTGATATTTATAGGAAAAAAATATGACTGTTAACCTCCCAATTAATGGTCATTACCTACCATTGTCTGACATGATTTCGAGTTTAATACTTCAGTTAAGGGTTTGGTTCGGAATCAACAGCTAACTGTTGACAAGGTCTGCGGGATTTCGGTTACTGAATTTTCAGCTGCTAGAAATGATCTGCTGCTGAAAATGTGAGTTGTTGCACAATGCTTACTGCTGCTGGATTTATGCTATTCCTGAATTTTGTCTACTGAATAATAACTAGCTGAAGAAATTGTTTGTTCTGTTGAAATTTTGGGTTTTCACAGCTGCCAGGTGGGGTGGCAGTGCCACTTTGTAGGCCAACATCCCTACTCTATCTAAGATTTCAAAGGTCTGATTTACCTTAGACTCAGCTTTCCACTTTGTCCGAACCAAATTACACCTTTTATCGATGCCTTACGAAACATGTGATCCTCAACTGTAAACTTCAAATCTATACGATGCCTATCTGAATAACGTTTTTCCAGCTCTGAGCCTCCTCGTCATGTCTTGAATTTTTTTCACTACCTCTATTGTAGGTCTGACAATTTCTATTCCCAACTCAGCTCGTTCACCCACATCATCCCAATGAATTGGTGATCTACACTTCTTCCCATATAAGGCTTCATAACGAGTAATCTCTATCGAAGCTTGATAACTATTTTTATAGGTGAACTTAACTAGCTAGAGGCAGCCTAACATCTCATCCCCTGAAAATCGATCACACAAGATCTTAATATATCCTCCAAGATTTGTATCACCCATTGGGACTAGTCGTCGGTCTAGGGGTGAAAAGTTGTGCTGAAATCATCTTTGTCCCCATCACTTGGTGCAAACTATTCCAGAACACTGATGTAAACCTGGAATCTATGTCTACCAAAATAGAAACAAGAATGTCATGCAATATGACTATATCTTTTATATAGATAGCGACATACTTATTCACATTATACGACGTCTTCACCGACAATAAATGATCGACTTGGTGAGATGGCCGACTATCACCCAAATTGAATTAACCCATACAAAATCCTAAGTAATCCCATACAAAATTCATGCAAATGTTCTCCCATTTCCAGTCAGTTATAGGGATCGATTTCAACATCCCAAATGGCCCTTGATGCTCTGCTTTAACCTGTTGGCATTTAAGGCACTCATAAACAAATCATGCAATGTCACGTTTCATTATTGGTCACCAGGACAACTGTTGCAAATATTTGTTCATCTATGTACCTCCTGGGTGCACGGAGTACATAGCTGTATGAGCCTCAACCATGACCTCATATTGAAGTGTATCGACAGCTGGAACCCATAGTTGACCTTGGTACCGAATGATTCCATCCTCGTTCAGATCTTTTTCCTCATTTTGTTGTCTCCACTTAGATAAGTGCTCATCATTCAACTGCCTTTTCGAATTTGGTACCTCAAGGTAGGTTGAACTATCAGTGCTAAAAGCTTTATGGACAGTTCTCTGGTAGCCATCTTTAAACCGAATTGCTCCATTTCTGTCACTAGAGGCCTTTGAGAGATCAATTGTGTTAACCCCATTGACTTTCTACTCAATACTCCAGCTACTATTTCTCGGATGGTAGTTGATATTGAAATCATATTCCTTCATCAACACCAACCAACGCTGTTATTACATATTTAATTCTTCTGTGTGAAGAAGTACTTGAGACTTTTGTCATCAATAAAAATCTCACATATTTCTTCATGTGGTTAGTGTCACTAGATCTTTGTTGCTAACTCTAAATCATGAGTATGATAATTTTTCTCATAATTTTTCAACTTCTTAGAAGCATGAGCAAAAACCCTTTCATTCTGCATTAACATTGCACCCAAACCCTGTTTTGATGCATCAGTGTAAAGGTTAGACTTTACACCGAAAATTTTTAAAATTGCGCAAAAATAAAGATCAAGACTAAATGCACGAGTATGTCTTCCGATAAATCCAACTTGAATTCTTTTAATCGAGTAATAATATTGAACATTTTCATTATGTAATCCCTTATGTTCACTTTCTCTTTGTACCGAGTTGAGACAAGTTTGGCCAGAATAGTGTTTGTCTGGACCTTTTCTTTTGTAGCGAAATATTTGTTATTTGATCAAGGAATTTTTTGGCATCTTTTTTCTTCGGAATCACACCCCTTATAGTATCTAAAATGGAATGTTTCATAATAATTAGACTCATACAATTTGATCACTCCCAATTTTCAAAAGCACTCATTTGATCAGCAGAACTTTCCTTGATCAAAGGTGCGGGCCGATCTTCCCTTAATGTATAGTCCAAATCATGCAACCGAGCATTATATTTAAACAAATCACAAAAATATACACGTGAAAAAATGTGGTGTGCCACTAAAATATACATATCACAAAATTGATATTTAATATTTGGACATAAATAACAAATTTTAAGTTGTATACTTAAATATCATGGTCATTAAATATTGACAATAAATTTGGCAAACAACATACCTTTATTTGGACCGACATATTACATGCATAGATAACTACGAAATCATCACATATTTAATATCACATTTTGTTTTACAATATGACCAAAAATTATCTTCATTTGAGCCTAATATTTTTCACATAAATTAACACAATTTAAGACCATAGAATTGATGTGCCTACAATCTGGCTAGAAAAGAACTTTTTTTGGGCTTATTAGTTTCTACATACATATAAATAACTTTAAAAAATTATTGTATTTACAATCTGACCAAACTTTCTTTTGGGTGGATTATTTTCCGCATAGATTTAAACACACTTATAGGTCGACAGACGTTGGCCAGGCCCCGCCGCCACTTAGACCACTGCCATCACACCCTAACCATTAATCAACAAAAATCTTCCTTATTTAATGATACATCTGAGCGCGAAAAGGAATTTAATGTCAAAAAACCAGCCACATTTGGCCGCTCGAACGCCGATCCTGGCCATCATAACACTGGCTTAATCTTGGTTGACATCTAATGTCAAGCATGTGATCTAATTGGCCGGAAAACAAAAAAAATCGACCTACAAATTTAAGCCATTTTGCGGTGGTTTTTCGGCGTACGGAGGCTTTGTGGTGGTTGTCTCGACGGGATGGTCCAGCAAGTACTTCCAATTGCGGGAGATGAAATCCTTATCGACCAATTGCGCAATAATTTCAAAACTATGGTTTTCAATTCAAAATTGATAGTCATTCGATTGGGACTTTGAATTGAAAAATTATTTTCAGTTTGCTTTCTGATATCTATTTGAAGTATTCCAAAACAAAATGAATATTTCAAATTTTATATCATTTAAATATTACTATAGATCAATTGTCACGCCCCGAAACTCGGGATTGACACCGACGTTGTTTAACGATCACACAATCGAAAACAACGAGCCTTGTAGCACAGTATAAACCAAACCAGTTTATATATCATAATTCAAACGAAATAAACATTGTCTTTACAATCCATCTAAATAGTAAATAATGCAGAAACGTCTTACAATTTATGTAATCATAAATTTCGAAATCTAAATCTATTATTGGTCTTGCACATCACCAGACCCAAAAGTGTTCCAATTCCTCCTCCTCGAGTTCCTCCTCGGATTTCTCTGGGAAAGGTTGTAAGGGGAGGTGAGTATTTGGGAATACTCAGCAAGTGGGGGCGTATCGAGCACAACATAAAAATTTTACAACATTTTCGAAAAATTAACACATTAATACATCATGCTTTTCATAATTGTAACATCATACTCATATCATAATAACACTGCGATTTTTCACCTTCAACGATTTACTGACGTCAGTCCCTCAGTTTTAATTCTCTAAGGGGGCGAGGCCATAAAACGGTTCTATCCCACCGTGAAGGGCCATATGTTGGAATTCCACCCATTTTCAGGGAATCCTTACAGTGCCAACACGTAAACATACCAAATTCGAAATAACAGGAAAAAAACGTATGGACGGAACGACGGTGCTCGACCGTATTTTTTTTCTTTTAAAAACAACACATACATAAACCGAAAATTTAACATTTAAAAACAGCTCACTTACTGTATTTGGATGCTAAAAAACGTGAATGCTTGGCCTTGGATTTGATTGCTCCTCGCTCCTTCTTCGGGTAGAACTCAGGCTTGATTTTTAGGCTAACTATGGGACGATTTTTTAGTAGAATTTTGGCTAGAGGAGCTGCTGAATTTCGAGGTTTTCAGCAAGGAAAATTTCGAAAATCTTGTGTAGGGAATGCTAGGCTTTGATGTGGTATTTATAGGGGAGGAGTATGTGGTTAAGTATGACATCTAAATCATGCTCAAAATTGCCTCAATCTTACAATATTGACTCCAAATCTCCTTGCTTATTTTCGAAAATTCAGCTACCTAAGTGGTGAGATTTATTCATTGATTTCCTTGTCCTCCATTGGTTCGAAAATTAGGTTGCTAGGTGGGAAGGATTTTTGAGCAATCTTGGATGATTTGCTTCCAATTAATCAAGTATCTAACCATCACAAAAATTTGGTATGTAATATGGTTAGATTTTTGAAAATTCTTAGTAATAATCATGCCTTAATTCTTTTAATTTGTATAATACTCAAACCTTGCAAGACTTCCTTCCAAATTTTCAAAATTGCATGCCTTAATATGAATATTAGTGACTTGATAATTAAGATTTTCAATAATAAAATCTCCAATACAAGGATTTCCAATATATTTCTCACTTAATACCAAAATCCAAGATCCTAAGCTCTTCAATCTCCCTACACATGATTAATTAAAAAGGTTGAAGAAAAATTCGGTTTTCACATCAATAATAATATTTTTCATAATCATATAAGAATATGACTTTGATACCACTTATTAGGAATTTGACAAATCATGTGATTCAACCAAATATCACAACAAGCCAGGAATTCGTCTCGAATTAAAAATAAATAAATAACAGTAATCAAATACCTTACTTCATTGATTGATCCAGCGTGAAATTTATGGATTTTCTAAGACAACATAGAATCGACCGGTAAAACCCAAGATTTTGTAATCGTGATAATATTTTTGTAATTTAAATGTGCTATGATTATTCAATTTTTGGGTATCTATCTCATTATTTTATTTAAGATGTAAGATTTGCAAGTTTATTTAAAATTGTGTGGATAATTATATCGTGTACAATATTTTTGGAGCTCGAAATTCAAGATAATATTGTGTATATATTTTAAACTTTGGATAAATAAATAGATCATGATTTAAGAAATTAAATAAGAAATTTTTGGATATAAGCAGGTAAATCTTGAGATATAAATTCAAAATTGAAAAGATTATACCAGATAGAGATCTAAAATTTGAGATGATATTGATATACCTGGATAAAGATCAATCAAGAGGATAATATGATCCCTAAATTTTGAAATCTTGGAGTATTTAATGTAGGATTTTTGAAATACTAGAGATAGGGAAAAATATACAAGATAAAAAAATAGAGACATGAGAAAAATTAAAAGTTTGCCTACCAGATTTTAAGAAAAATCAAAAGTCCTATTTTTGGTAAAAATTACCATTGAGTTCGAAATTACTAAAGGACATTTTTGGGATTTAAGAGCGAAGATTTAATTGTACTGGAAAATAAAATATCTACCGAATATTGGAAATTAAACACAAAATTCGAAATTTTGCAAGCTTGGACAGGAAAATATTTCGAAAATATATCCAATCCTTGGATATATAGATTTTGAAATTGTCCAGTATCATGGATAAAAAATGATAATTATCCTAGATTTAAAGTTTGATTCAAAAGTTCAAACGCGAAAATAATACACGATCAGGATAGCAGCCATTCCTTTATAAATAGGAGAAGCTCACATTCAGAATTTACACTGAAATTTTAGAGTTTCCTCTTCAATTTTCGAAATTTCCTCCCAAAAGTTCTACACGAATCATTAAAATTCTGTCCAAGTTCAGAAATTCGTTTATCTTGCTCGGGTAGTCGGAATCCGATCTCCACCGTTCCGAATATGCCTCAATGTGTTTCAAATACATATCAAAATTTCGGTTAAATCCAACGGTTAGTTTTTCGTTTATATTCTTCGCAAAAAAACTGATCATATTCTAGGCGATAACGGCATCCCTACGGTTTTTCATCCATAAACAGGATAAAACGACTTTCAAACCTGATCTCCACCGTTCATAAATTATTTGACTTATTTTCTTCGTACTATAAAATAAATCCGATCCCGGTTAAATAAGGCACAATGAATTTTTCAAGATGGCTGATTTTCCGGGCGATGTGCTGCTGCGTTTTCGAAGTGTCAGTTACATGATTCTTATATGGTTTTTGAATTCTTCATATTTTCTTCCAGGTCTAAGGTATATGGGCTTTTTTAAATGTTTAATTTTCAGTTATGTGAATTTTTCGATTTTTTGAAAATTCGGTCGAGTGCAAATTCTTCTTCTACCACCTTTTGGTTACGATTGCCGCATGATGTATGTGTTGGCACTGCGAGAATTCAACTTGATATGGGAGGGAATCCCAAATATTATATGACCCTTACGCGGTGGGGATGCAAACGCTATATGGTCTTGCCCCTTTAGATGAGTAAAAATTAGGGACTGATATCAGTAAACCATAGAAATTAGAGAAATCTCAGTGGCAGGTCAATTGTATGCATATGGTATGAGTCATATTATGCATGGTATGTGTTTCGAATTTTTATGCATTCTATTATGTTGTGCTCGAACGACCCCCACTTGCTGAGTGACGACCATATCACTGACCCCTTACTCTACCCTCTCCGGATAAATCAGAAGAAGAAATAGAGAAAGAAGAATCGGACACCAGTTTTGGGACTGATAGTGGACGCATGAAGAATTTTAATTAAGAATATGTTCTTATGAGTTTTTAATTCAAGTTATAAAGGCTTTCGTAGTTTTTTTTTATCGTTTTCAGAGTTACTATTGTAAAGGTGATTTCATTTTTATGGTATTTATGATATAAACTGGCTTTGGTTTATATTGTACTACGGGGCTTGTTATTTAGCAATTATTTGATTGTTGAATAACGCCGGTGTAGAGTACTAACCCCGATCTCGGGACGTGACACGACCAGTACCTTATTCTTGTCTTAGATGGAGCATGAGATATGTCTAAAATATGTATTGTATATTCTCTATTATTCATTGTGTTTCGAGGACCATAACCATATACATAACCTGAGCAATCTCCAACCCATCATAGAAAACTTAATTGAGCTAGATTTCACACATAAAGTGGATCATACCAATTTATTTTAATAGTTTGGAAACTCGTTATTAATTTAGATCACTTTATCGGGCTCTTTATTATGAAACAGATACATGTACAATTATTTAATTATGAAAACCTACACAATATTTCCAACAATTAATTCAATTGTGTAGTTAATGTTCACCAAAACAACATGATTTCACGTGCAATGCACTAGTATTCTCTTAGTTTATTGAAATACGCTGAATAAAAAATTTGAGATAAGCTTTTCGTTAAAAAGGTTCGAAGAATGAAGTCAATTTTTTTGGTAAATATATAGAGACGAAAGGATGATGCAATAATTCAGAGTCACGAGAATTGTGCAACAATTCCCAATTAGATGACGCATCCATCTTTAACTTCTTATCGAGAAAATACAAGCTTTTCAACTACGAAAGTTAACTATCCTGTTAAAATTTAGGGGAGCATGCAAATGCAAACTACTCTAAGAATACAACATTTGATGCCAATTTTACGAGCCCGTCGATGCAGCATGCATGCACTAGGAAAATGTATGTATATATATATATACAGAGTAAAACTTGTATTATATACACGCCACGTACGTGCATGAGCATAATCGTCGGCAAAGGCTTCATCTCTCTTACTAAAGCAACGTTAATGGCGGGTAGGTTTTACGAATGCGTACAAATTTGAATGCAAGTCGGAATTTTCTCACCAGTCACCTACCACCAAAAAACCATTAGGATTATATATAAGGCCAAAAACTACGGGCTGAAAGCTAGTTCGGTGGTGGTTGCCGATCGAATATCGTATTCGATGCCAATTTCCAGTCATAAACGTAAACACACTTGCGTGGGGGATGGCAATCTAATTGTGCGAGGAGGTCACAATTTGACCTCTCAGCTTTAGAAAAAAAAAAAAAAAAAA
>NC_133323.1:6215959-6269003 GCF_012295235.1 Primulina huaijiensis | reverse complement strand
AAGAGTTCTGACTTTTTTCCCTTGGGTAAATAACTTTCGTTTCCACAAACTTGTCTCATTTTCAAAGTTTAGTTTTGGTGTAACAACTTTGATAATTTAATTATTATTTTTGTGTCATATTTTGTCGGAGTACTAACATGACACCAAAAAATATTAACGTATTACTGAAAAATGGTTACATGTTACTAAGAATTACTGACTTGGCACTTGAAATTTCAAGCTTATCAAGTATCACCGTTAGTAATCAGACCAAAATAGTTGAAAGTTAAACATTAGTATACCAAGACCAAATTTTTATGAGTTACTGAACTAAAACTGAGAATATGACAATTTAATGCAGAAAAAAGTTATTGTAAAGTATTTGCCAAAATTTAATATTTGTTAGGAATGTGACACCAATACTCATTTAGTGATCGCCATTTTCAGTCTCAAACTTGCACAAACTTTCTTCACCGAAAAAGAAATGGAAAACGGAACATTATAACATAACACGTGAGATGAAATTTGGGACTTGGGAAGAAAAGAATGAAAAATTAGGATTCATCTGTTATCTATATTTTTTTATGTAAAATTTCTACGACTAAAAAATTTAAAAATTGAGGGGGGCCACACTCATTAATCTATTTTATTTTATCATATTATTATAAATAGCTGATGAAGCAGATACCAACTGTGGGAGCCTGTGCTCCTGATTAACGTTTAATGATCAAACAACCAAGATTCGTTAATGTAAAAAGCGAAAGCGATTAAAAATTTTTCTTTTGGTCCAATAGAAATTTTGGCATGACATTCTCGTAAGTAGGACATCCCAAAAATTTTCAAACAACACAAACAACATTTATATACTCGATAAGATAATACATGAGTTTTTTTTAAAAATAATTTAATTTTAAAAATTTATTTCAAAAATAATGTAAACAAAACACATTTCCAAAACTACTGCAATCCGCGCTTATGGAGCGCGGACGCTGCCCACGTGGAGTAGCGTCCGCGCTTCGTAAGCACGGACGCTGGTCCACGTAAACGACGGAATATTTTAGCGACGGAATATATATACAAACCGTCGCTAAAATGGAATCCGCGACAAANCTACTGCAATCCGCGCTTATGGAGCGCGGACGCTGCCCACGTGGAGTAGCGTCCGCGCTTCGTAAGCACGGCTGGTCCACGTAAACGACGGAATATTTTAGCGACGGAATATATATACAAACCGTCGCTAAAATGGAATCCGCGACGGTTTATACACCGTCGCTAATTTTAGCGACGGTTTTTAACTGTCGCTCAATTGGAATCAAAACCGTCGCTAATTAGCGACGGTTTTTGAACCGTCGCTAAATGCCAAAATACCTACCTCCCCACACGCCACGCATAATTGTATCAACAGCGTGCACATATACGTCGCGGATAATTTTGAACTTTCAACAGCTTGCAACTTTGCAGCGTGCAATATACGCTGCGAAAAAGAATTTGCGCGCTGCGAAAAGCCATTTTTGTTGTAGTGAAGATAGAGAAAAAAAACAGACAATAAGCTCATCAAAAAATAAGTTTTTTCAGGAACCTCTACTATTCAACCTAGTTTTTTCAGTGATTCAGGGGTGGCTGACTTTGTTTTGTTTGGTCAGCAGGATTTTAAGACTCCGTCTTGGTCGAACATACACAGTTTTACAAATTTACTTAATGTTGGTCCGCAGCATCTTGTACATGACATTCGACCACATAATGATGTTGAGGAAAATGAACAACATTCAATTGAGATATCCCAGTCTTGATGAATTTCTTGTTTGTTTTTTTCTCTGTCTTCACTAAAACAAAAATGACTTTTCGTAGTGCATATTGCACGCTGCAAAATTGCAAGCAGTTGAAAGTTCAATATTATCCGCGGCGTACATGTGCACGCTGTTGATACAAGGGGTGGTATTTCGTATTAGCGACGGTTTTTGAACCGTCGCTGAACCGTCGCTAAAATTAGCGACGGTTTATCAACCATCGCGGATTCCATTTTAAACCGTCGCGAATTAGCGACGGTTTTATATATATTCCGTCGCTAAAATATTCCGTCGCTACCGGCGTCCGTGCTTACGAAGCGCGGACGCTTGTCCACGTGAGCAGCGTCCGCGCTCCGTAAGCGCGGATTGCAGTAGTTTTGGAAATATTTTTTTTTTACATTATTTTTGAAATAAATTTTTGAAATTAAATTATTTTAAAAAAAACCCATAATACATACATATATTTACTTATATAGCTGAGAACTCTTAACAATAATCCAACTACTGGGCACCGCTACTTGACGCTCCACTAGACGTGTCAAATCCTCCTGGATAATCTGCTATAGCATCAACACAACCACAGCATAAACAAAAAAGAGGGTCAGACCCCAGTACAACGAACCAGTAAAATTATGACCAATATAACTGACATGAAATAAAATCAAGTAAAATGCAATGCAATACAATGCAATGTATGTCGGTAACAACGAAATAACGGATACCACGCCTTGTGTGTGTATCATAATACACAAATATTATGTACGGCATGAACATAATATATATTTTTTAAAATTAGTTTGATAGAAATGATGTTTAATATTAAAGAGCAGATATTCCAAAACATTATATTTTTTTCCACATATTGTTTGACATTACATAATCAAAGTATTATTTTCATTTCATATTGATGAAAAAGAGGTGTTCGTTTATATAATTAATCAAATACATTGCATTAAATGATATTTTAAGCAAGTCCAAAGTTATACTCTGAGCTCAAGCGGTTATTTTAGGGTGTTGAGTTATTATAATATATAATAATAATATAGTAAAGATTAATATTAATAACTAATAAAAATTTTGTGTGGGCTGTAAGTTTACCAAATTAAATACACTAAGTCGTTTTAATTATTGTTTTCCCTTAACACTGAAATTAACGATATTTGCATTTTATATATACTAGCGTCGTGGAATTTAAAATTAAATATATTAATTTTTGTAGTTGAAATGATATAAAATAAGAGATAGGATGAAAAAAATATTTTTAAATAATTGGATGAAAAAAGATTTGTAAAATATAGATTTGAGTGATTAAATGACATTTTTTGAATTATTAAAAACTTTCACTAATATACCAAAAGTTGGTTTATTATATTATATAAGTGGGTTTAACTTTAATTAATAATATATTTACACTAACATTAATCTTATCATTTTAATACAATATTTGACAAAATTACCCTTATATGTATATATCACTTTCCTTATATTATAATTTTGATTTCCCACAAAAATTAAATACTATATTTTCAATATTAACAACTAAAATTATCTTATTTTTAAAAAATTTAATAAAATTTTGCGTAATCCGAGGCTGATGAACATCGCTTTGCTAATTTTGGGTTTGCTTAATTTCGCTTTGCTATTTTTGGTTTGCTGATTTTTGAGTTTGCTGGATCACACCATATGTTAGGACTCATGGATTTGAGTAACAATGTTTTTCTTTAAATAATGCTAAAGTACAACCTAAATATCGTACAATGATATTTACAACAATTAAATTGTGAGATTTTGTTATTATATCGTGAGATTTTGTATTGAATTTATCGATCGTGAGATGTTGATAAATGAAATTTTTGTATTGAATTTTTCGAGTTGTAAGAATTGTGTACAAATTTGGTTGTACATGTAGCATTACTCTTTTTCTTTTCACCAAATCACTAATACATGATTTGTAGCAAGACATCAAGATATATCGATGTCATAAGATCCACATTACATTGAAACATCGATCACAACCAGTTTTCCATTTTAATTCAATAAACCAATACTTTCATTCTAGGAAATAAAATTCTTACAAAGCACCAATACAACAAAATATAACAAAAATCGATCATGATCCACAAGTAAGAACTTCAATTTTCTATTCTCCTTTTCAGTTTCTTTATTGTAAAATTTGAGCGTAACCAGTTTTCATTTCAATACAGAAATTATATAGTCATCGACCTACGACATATTGAAGGATCTTCTCGTGGGAAAAATTTACATCCAGCGCCATGCAATAACAAGTAACAAATTTCACCAAAAATTAGTAAACTGGCCATAACAATTAGACATTTATAGCTCAACAAAACATAAATTTTTCTGCATAAAGACAAGACATGGAACTTGACCGGGAAAAAAATTGAACTTCTACAATAAAAAACTATGACATAAAGCACAAAAAGCCTATAAAAATCAAATAATTGAAAAAACAAGACATAATCATCCTCCAATTTTTCAACATCCATGAAACCTTCAACTTAGATTATCACTTTCCCAAAAAAGATTTGTAAAATATAGAATTGAGTGATAAAATGACAATTTTGCTTTATAAGTTCCTCTAGCTTATTTCTTCTTCCTCATGCCTTATGTATATTATATTATTAAGTGTGATACTGTTAGAGTAACTATCTTCGAGGACAGAGGACACCAAAATATTTAATTCCATAATTACATTTCTTACCCTACTAAAAACATGCTCAAGTCACTCCATATTTTACATATAAAAAATCTAAACAAACTTCATTTTTAAATCGAACAATTTTTTTAAATTGAAAATAATTTCGTGTTAGTTGTTCAATATTATTTGATCAAATTAAAAATAATAATAACAAATAAATTACATGTGCATATTTATAAAAAATATGGAAGGAAGGCATGGTAAACAAAAATCCAAACTATAGCTACAAAACAAAAATTCCATAATGCTTGGCTTGGGCTTTTTTTGTGGCCCATTGCTCGTAAGAAAATCTGTTACCCACTGTTCTCTGTTCGCTCAAATGTTTGACAAATACCTAGTCTGTTTTTGAAAACCAACGGCGAATCCTTCCTTCATCCATAGCCTTTGAATCCGTCTCGTTTATCTGTCTGTAGCTGCAACGACTTACAAAAGGTGGGAAATCGATGCATTATTTCTGAAGATAGATTATTTTTCTCTGGCCTTTAATTCTTGATTTTGCAGTATCCATTTTTTTTTTGGGATTTTATTTTCTAATTTTATGTTAAGTGGACTGTAATAGCACATAATATAGTCAGTGTTCTTATTTTTTAAAATTTTTCCATAAGAAATCAGTTAATTCGGTTACGGCTCGAAACAATCGATTTTAAACTTGTTCGTTAAAAAAAAAAAATCAGGGTTTGCTTTGGTCGGAAAGAAGTCAGTTTATTCAATTTAGTAGTTCGGTTCTAAACTTGGTTCGTTTGTTCGGCTTTGACAAAAATTTCAGTTAATTTGGTTTGGTCGGAAAAAAATTTTGTTTATTCAATTTAATAATTTGGTTCGACCAACCCGATGCTATCCCCTATGCAGCATAGTCATAGCTAAGAGCGTAGCTATGGACAGTCAAGCATACTCATTTTTTAGTTTTTTTTTTTTTATAAATAAGCTTCCAAATTCCAAAATCTCCATGATACTAAAATCATGTACACGATAGTTGAAACAATGTTAAACTCTGAATTATGCAAATACAAAACCATGTTCAATACAAATTATCTTATAGAAATAGTAGATTGTATCAATGTTAATTTTTATCAAAATTTTCATTTATGCAAAATTGTTCAGCTAAAATATCCATATTAATTTAGGTTAATTGCATACACTAACTTGTCCGTACGTGTTTCAGTGTGTGTGTTCAAAATTTGAAAATATGTAGAGTTGATAATCATGGAGTTTTCAGCAATTTCGGAATTTAAGGAGTAGCTTATTAATTTCTATCAGAATTTTCATTTATTTAAAATTGTTCAGTTGCCAAACATCACACGGTATGAGTGGGTTTATGGATTTTAAAAACATAATTCATTCATCACAAGTAAAATGAATCAAATTTTTATTTGAACCATATATCAAAATCATTACAATATCAACTGTAATTATTTAGCGTTTGTTACAATCTGGTAATTGTTGTGACCGAAAATCTACCTTGATAAATAGTTACAGTTGGTTTAGCTTTTGGAATTGAACACATATTCCGTTTTTCCAGATATTGTTCTAGTTTTGATCTATGGTTCAAAGAAAAATTTGGTTCAGTCTACTTGTGATACACAAATTGTGTTTTTAAAATCCATCCAACTCATATTGTTTGGCTGCTGACGAACAATTTTGCATTAATGAAAGTTTTGATAACAATTAATGCTGGTATTTTATCTTGAACATGATAGATCATGAAAATAGCATGTGCAATATCATTCTTTCTATCAGATGAATTCTTACTCATATTGAACGTGGTTCTATTTCTGGATAATCAAGAGTTTAAACTTAATTTTTTTTCCAATCTATATTTTGACTCACATATCGTGTACTTGATTTTAGTATTAGAGCCCCAAAAATGGAGATTTTAGAAATAATGAATTTTTGAATGATTTGAGAGCATGGAAAAGGCTTGGGATATAATTGCTTAAATTTGACCTCGCGTGTGTAGTTTGAAATATGTATTGCTTAACATTATTTGAAGCAACTTTCCTTTCTCTTATATTTGGTAGCTTCCAATTTCTTTTGTACAAATTTACTACCATGGCTTCCAAATTTTACCTAATGTTATATACCATACGAGCTAATTTTTTCTTTTACAGGAAAGCAAAGATGGTTGGAGTCACTTTAGGCCTGCCAGGTCCTTGGGCTGATAGTAATTATGAACCAGCTGATCATTACTCTACGAAAATTGGAGGACTTCCTGTATGCAGCAGTTTTATTTTACCTGGTAATACTTGGTGTTGGAATATTTTTGTTACCTCAAAATTTAGGTTTCTCCTTTTTGTTTAACAGGATTGGCCTTTTCCAATAAATACTGCAATACAAGCTTTGCTTCTGTGCAATACATGTGGAAGAAATCTTAGTCTCATTTCGCAGGTCTAATCTCAGCTTCTCTTTATCATACTCACCAGATGTAAGAAAGTAATTTCCACTTCACTTTTTTCACATTCTTCCAGGTTTATGCTCCAATTTCTAGTAAAGATTTAAATGTAGAAGAGCGAATAATCTATGTTTTTGGCTGTATGGTTCCACAATGTGATAGCCATCTGTAAGGTTTTTTTGAACCTTTTTATGAATTCTGCACTGAATTTGTCATTGGACAAATTTACTACCGTCTCATTCACATTTACTGGTGAAGGTGGCGAGCACTTCGAGTTCAGAAGATTTTTAGCATAGAGGATTCATTACCTTCATTTGATGATGTGGACCACACAACAGTATCTTCTCTTTCTATTACAGAAACTAATTGGCATGATGATCTATGGTCACTCCAACCTAGAGAAGAGCATGGTGATGAAATTGATGATGACATAGATCTGGAGGAGTTGGGCAGGGCACTTTCCGAAGCTGCACATGTTGCTTCTACCAGTAAAAGGCAGAGTAACGATACTGAGTCCAGTAGAAAGTCTCTACCCACAGATCAACAAGCTATTGATTCTAAAATACTAGGTAAGGTTTGCATTTTAGTGAATTTGTGAGACACTGTAAGTGAAGATATCCAGGTTTAGTGCATGAAAATAATTATGCAGTCATCATTTATTGTTTTAGTTTTTGACGCCAATGTGTATCAAATATGATGATCAGCATTTTTCACTGACTTGGAGTTCATGTTTATGTTTATTCAATTGCAGTTATGCCTTGCTTTTATATATACACCCAGGAAGAGAAATTTGCGAGAAAAGTTGCTTCTGAAAATTCAAATTATCCTTCACCGTCCGTCAAAGTGTATGAAGATAACTCTAAAGATCATTCAAATGATGAAACATATGAAGAAGAGAATTATGAATATGATAGAGCCTTGCATGCTGATAGGACTTACCTTAAGTTTAAGAAACGAGTGGATGAATACCCAGAGCAGTGCTTCAGGTAATTTTTTTTAAACTCATTGTATGCCCATCTTTTTCATTTGATAGTGTGTACGCCTTTCAGCCCTGAAATTTTTCTTTTTATCTTGAGATAAAAAAATTTTGTAATCAAATTATGTAGCTTCTTCAGATCACTCTGTCATTACCTGTCGTTACGTGGTTAAATGTTATGTCATTGAATGATTGATTTTGAAGCATCTGGTAGTTCTCTTTTTTTCATAGTGCTATCTTTAGCTTCGTGGGTGTGATTCTATTTCTTTTTTATACATATTTATATAAATGCCCTTGTGCACCCACACCCAGATATTCATATGGAGGGAAGCCCTTGTTGGCTTCTGGAGAGGCTGTCAATCCTGGGCTCTGCAGATTCTGTGGTGAACTGAGACACTATGAAATGCAGCTGATGCCCCCATTGATATACTTCTTGCAGGAAGCGACTGATAATCCAGAAAGAACATCATTGGAAAAATTCGATTGGATGACTTTGGTAGTCTTTACATGTTCCAAGGCAAGTGTCCTTTTGTGTTTTACGCCAGAAATATTTCTGAAGCTGTGATATTTGGATGCTACATATAGAAGGGGGCAATTCGCATGCCAGAATTAAGCTTGTGTTACCTTTATTCTTAGGCTTGAAAAGTATGCTACTGACATGAATACACCTCCTATCTACTTTATTGCACCTTAAACTGCGATGTTTTGCATATGTTTATCTTTATCCATTGGATGTATGACCAATTCCTTGTCAAGTATTTCCTGACTGATTCTGTTCTTTCACAAATTTTAGTTTACTTCTGCTGCTTGGTCACTGTTAAGATTGATGTTATGGTCATCATGTTTTGACTTTCATGCATTTCTCAGCATTTTAAAGTTTATTACGCATTGCGTCTCTTTACGATTTTAGAGCTGCTTGCTGTCTTCATACTCTGGTGGCTGTGAGGATTGGACAATAGCTGAAGAGGAAGTGGTTGTTCAATTCGAGTAGCATTGTATACATGATGACTGACCATCTAATGCCGACTGATTGGAAGTCAGTATAGTTTCGTATAAGTTGCATATAATTTCCTGAAGGTAATTTTTCTTCCGGAAGACTTGAAATTCTAGTTCATAAAATTGCTTTCGTCGTCCCAAGATGTGAAGAGATATGCATAGAATGTTGTTTTTTTAGGAGTTGAACTAATTCAACTAGTAATTTTTCTACAAAGAAGACTGATTCTCCCTTCAAACGGTGGAAAATGTTCAATTCTCATTCATAATCTATAAATTGTTGTATTGAGGATAACATTAAGTCGTTCTGTGACTGTAATATTTGTTGGATGTCATCTTCTCGAACCTAGGTTGCTGAGGGTCCACAAACAATGTGAGGACACAACGGCTTTGAATCTATTGAGCCGAAGTATATTCTTATATGATGATACATGCGAAATGAGTCGGTTATCGAACTAGTTAAGTTTTACACAAAACATCTTATGAGATTGTTATACGGGTTAATTTTGTTAGATAGATATTATATCTGACTCGATCTTTAAAAAAATATTATTTTTTATGTTTAAAATATTACTTATCATTACATGACTGATCTGTCTTATGGATATATATATTTGAGTGGAGAATACTAGTAAACTTATTTATTTGCTAACTGTGTTATTCCTTCTTCATTTGAAATTGTTTTATTTAAATAAAGTTTAATT
The DNA here is from genome assembly GCF_012295235.1 of Primulina huaijiensis. Classification (NCBI taxonomy): domain Eukaryota; kingdom Viridiplantae; phylum Streptophyta; class Magnoliopsida; order Lamiales; family Gesneriaceae; genus Primulina; species Primulina huaijiensis. The sequence continues at coordinate 6,259,456 of NC_133323.1, read as the reverse complement.
ACATAAATTAAGGTCTAATTGGATGCAGTGGATATATGTAATATTCTTGAAAATTTTTGTCAATTTTAGGCATGTAATTTTAAAGTGTGATATTTTTAGTATTTGTATATTTTGTTGAATCGATTATAATTAAAAATTAAGATTAATTACGTTGATCATTACAAGTACCAAAAAATCTAACTGAATGTAAAATTAACAATAATCCTATAAACATTTTGACTTATTTTACATATCCTTATGCCCATTAAACAATTTAATAAAAAAATTTTTTTTCAAATATTTATATAACATTCCAAATTTATCTTTTTATTAACAAATAAATTATTATAACTTGACCAAAACATATTTGATAGTAAATTTCAATGTTTTCAGAATTATTTTTTAGAAGTTTTAATAATTATTTAGATTGAATAAATTTTTTTATATTTGATAAACTTGAAATTACTATCAAATTTGAATACATTTTAATTAATTTTATTTGTCTGATAATAATGTCTATTAAATTAGATATAATAAAACTATAAATGTTACATATAGAAAAATCCAATATATTTTTGTAATTTTGATTATTTTCAAATTTTTAATATTTTTTATATATTGAATATAGAAAAAAAAAATCAAATAATAGGTCAAACATAATTTAGACCTTTTCATTTTTATTATTTTTTATGAAATTTTTTGAGGATATAATAGTTTGTTATATTTTGTACATTTTTTTTTTTGTGGAAGAAAATGAAATGTAGAAAGATTAAGTCTTTGAAATTCCATAAATTGTTGCTTATTTTTATGCTTTCATTACTTTCTGGTTTGTGTCGTTAAAATCTTAGTCACTTGATTATATACTTCTCTGGATCCAGACGAACCTTTCTTCACTTGAAAAACCTTTTAAGGTGGTCAAGTCGCATTTGTCCGATCTAAGAAATAACTTTTACAATTAACAATTGTTGAATCCGGTTTGAGAACCATATCAAGCACCAAAATTTCGAAAAGGGTTCCAAGAGTTTATGCATCTCTCTCTAAACTCTAAAACTGACCCTAACAACATTATAAATATACTAATCACAATGGATTAGAAATCCTTAGAATATTGAGGTCACTTAAATGCATTGTGATTAATATAATTATACTGAAAATAAATAGAAGATGAATCCGAGTTTCCTCAATTTGAATTATTTAACAACGAAAACAAATTCACAATCATAAATTTCAAATGACTTCATCCAAATGCGACCTTTTTTCTTTTTAAAAGCTAAATCACAAAATAATTGCCAAAACACCAACTACTTTAATAAACTAGTGGCGAATGATTAACACACATCAATTTTTCCTTCAATCTATTACATTTAAAATTATTATGCAATCCATGAAATTATGATAATACACGAATCATCACATAACAAAAAAAATGAAAGAAATTTTAAAGGTAAACAAAATTTTAAAACCTAGGTTTAAAAGATGGAATAAATAAAATCATCAAAAATTATTATTATTTTTTAAAAAAAGTAAAATAGATAAAATTGACTTTAAAACGGATTTAATTGATGGAATACTTGATAGGAGTGGAGAAATGATAGTTTTTTTTTAATGATATTCTCCAAATTCTTTGAAATATTTAATGTGTATTTAAAAACACACTTAAAACCAAATCAAACATATGAATATAGTAAAGTTATAGTGGAATTGGTTGATTTTTTTATTTTTTATTTTTAGAAAAAATTCAATAGGAAATGCCTCGTTGGGGTTTTAAAGGTTGATTCCATCCTTACATGTAGGGGCACTACCCCATGATAGAATCAAGGCTCAAATTTAGTCACACATACATGGAGTCCACTAATTTTTTTAAAATCACATATGTGTGTGAATCTTGTCCATCAAACCATGTGGGGGCACTGCATCGAACCTACCGGTTTTAACAATCGGGTCATTGGTATCTCATAAAAAACTGCCAATTTATTGGGATATTTCATGGGTCGATATAACACATGTTCAATTGTTATTTCTTCTGGTTTTTAAATTTATTCTTGTATTTTATCATTATATCAAAAATTATAGATGTCAGTCATTTATTTATTTATATTTGTGACAGCGAGAATGTACTTACTTGAAGGACAATGAATTTGGCTGTTAGAATCATGTTCCAAATAAATAAAATAATTTGTAATTAATATAAAATTTTATCAAAATAGATGTGTAAAATCATGCTTAAAAATGTTTAGTTTTATAGTGGAACTAAAAAAAACATTAAAGGTAATTTTGTCTAGAGTAGGTCTCTTGTGAGACGGTCTCACGAATCTTTATCTGTAAGACGGGTCAATTCTACCGATATTCACAATAAAAAGTAATACTTTTAGCATAAAAAGTAATATTTTTTCATGGATGACCCAAATAAGAAATCTGTCTCACAAAATACGACCCATAAGACCGTCTTACACAAATTTTTGTCTTTTGTCTATGTCTAATGTAAAAAGTTAAAATAGAGTGTTTTAACAATTTGTGGAGTGTAAATGTCATTTTCTAAATAATAATATGTTTAGTTTGATCAATTAAAATTATGATATAACAAAAAGTCATAATTTCTTCTTTTGACTGTGATTTTTAGGGGGACAAAAACTTAATCAATATTATTCAATAAAAAAATATGATATTTTTATTATTTTTTACTTCAAAACGATATAATATAGATAGAAAAAATATGTCCGCGTAAAACCTTGTATAATATTTTAAAAAGAAAAGTTTAATAATTTTAATTTGTTTATACAAGAAAAAACAAATTATAGGTAAAATAATACTATTTTAAAAAAATCTATCATGAAAAAAATAAATAATATTTTCAGTAGACAAAATATAATATATATTTTTTTATTAATTTCAAAACTTTGTAATAAAATGAAAAACCTATTAGCTAAAATTATCTGTCCAGCATGAGCCTGGCTTCGCACACGTATGAGGTACACCCTGTTGGCCTGTTACGCGTGGAAAATTTAATTGGCGACTTCATATTTAAAAAACCTAAAATAAAATTCGATTCATAAATAAAATATAAAAAATAAGATAGGACGACAAATGCAAGAAAACAAAAATGAGAAAAGTTGACAACCATCGACCTCGGTGATCTACAAGTAGAGAGTTTTTGCCCACAAAAATCTGCTGTTATTGGACAACTTCCAAGTTTAAATATTTTCCTTCTTTTTCTCTTTTCTCGCTGTAAATATTCATCATTAAAGTCGCAAAAATTGTTTTATTTTTTCAAAAAGTTCTTTTGTGTGTAGTCTTCTTTCTCTTCCAGAAAAAGGGGAAAAGGGTATCTGTACTTTCAAGAAAACCCAATAATTTGCTGTCAAGACATGGAAGATCGCAAAGAGGTAAACGGTTCTCCGGCTAAGTAGTTTGTTTCTGAAAATTTATGTTTTTTTTTGGTGTATTCTAAGGTTTTGGAGCTTTTTCTTGATCACTTGATGCATATTTGAGCTTTTATTATAAATTAAATCAAAGATCAAAAGTTGTATGATCACATATATATTAGGAGTGCTATTCCAGTTCCAGTTTTGCATAATCTTGGGGGGTTTTAAAGAATTTAGCTGTGGTTTTGGAGTGACAATTAATTGTTTAGAAGTAAATTTTTTTTTAAATCTGAAGTTTTAATGTACATGTATGTTTAATGTTTGCTTGGAGATGTGCCGTATAAATTTGGTCCTTGATTTTGTTAATTTTTCATTTTGGGATCGCATTATTGTTATTATTATTTTTTTTGAATCAATGATGCAAGCCTGTTGAATTATGGTCAAAATTTTGTACAGTGATTTACGAGAACAAATATATGAGGAAAAAAAGAAATAAAATATTAATTTACATTTAGTTATAGGCTGAGAGGTCTCAACTTTAACGTATTTAAGTTTTTAAGTTCTAATTTTAATGTATTATTTGCGTTGAATATTAAAAAAGTTGCTTAATTATTTGGTTGAAATTGTCGTCTCTTTAGCTTCCACGTTTGCACATACATAAATTGGAACTGCAAAAGTCAATTAATCGATGGGATGGTATATGATAATAGTCATTATTCAGTCATATTTTGGGGCTTGAATGACATAATTTTTAAACAAGTAGTAGTCCTCAAGCAATCATTTTCAACAGCTGTATTCCGACTTCAACTATCCTTCTTCACATCTAGGGGAAGCAAATAATTGATTTGAATGTGTCTGTCAATGCAACATAAAGATTTGGAAAATGGTTCTTTAGATATGTTTGAAATATTTGAGTTGCAATCTTTAACTCTTGTCCTATAATTTATATACGTCACATATTCGATTCTCATTATTTTCAAGTCGGTTCAACTAAATGGTTATGTTCTATGTGTCTGTCTATGTAACAACTTGTGGCTGAGTTAGAAATGGTGCATATGGGGGCTTCTAATTCAAATTAGAATTATGGCGGAAGCCTATGATTATGCATAAACAACACACACGTACCGCAAAGTCGAAAAGTGGGGGACTTACTCATGTTGCTTCTGCAACCATGACAAAATGATCAAATTTGGTGAGCCGGTGGCGGTATAGTGTAAAAGGTTATGTCACGCCATTAATTAGCTATGACCGATCGGGTTTCTGTATAGGTAAAATGGTTATGTTATACCGTTAGTTAGCTATGTCTTTTGACACGCACACACTTGGTCCGACAATAGATTTATGTGCAAGCATCACAATCTTGATTTGAAGCTGTGATATCATCTATTTATTTGTAATTGGAATAGATTATTTGCTTAAATGATGCTGATATCGGTAAATATTAAACTAAGGAGTAGAGTTCATGATTACTTAGGTTCAACCATACACTAATTTCTTTGTTGTGTAGAAGAATGCACCATGGCTATCTGTGCCACAATTTGGGGACTGGGACCAAAAGGGAGTATTGCCCGACTACTCAATGGATTTCACAAAAATAAGAGAAATGAGGAAGCAGAATAAGAGGGAGCCATCAAGAGCTAGCCTTGGAAACGAGGAAGAACTTGTCTCTTCGACCACCACAAATTCGAACAGCGCCCAACATAATCAAGATTATCATCACAATCACACTCCAACAGTATGCTCTTCGCTCACATGTACCTTTACAAGAATTTATTTTTATCACTCACTTTTACTTGTCACGATGAGTTTAGATATGGGTAGTTGTTAGTTATCACCTTAAAGATCTGGATGAGTCATGAATTCATACATGGCATTACACAAGTTTTTTGGTACTTTAAATTAAATGGTGAAGAAAATTGGGTGGAGTGGGGGGACCAACAAGGTTGTAATAAAGCATTCTCCTCCCCTTCTTGTTTGTTGGTTTGAACTCATGCTGGTAGGTCTAGTTGCTATTATATTCTTGTAAACTAGGTTGATAATCTTATAATATACTCCTCTGTATATTTTTGGGTATTTATTACCTTGGAGGAGCTTTTCGACACTCGCAATTATTGATCTTTGACTTACTGATCATAACAGAAAAAATGGAAGTTTATCATCATTTTTTAATTACTATGGCTCTGAAATATTGGAAATAGTTCCAGAGAATAGAAATATGCTTATCATGAATTATGAAAGTAATAAGTTGCTCTTGCGAAGTTATTGTGAAATGGTTTGCACATAGGCAGTGAATTCATAATCATAAGGACTTCTATTGTGGAAAAAAATGCAACTTTTGTTGATTTTTTTCTTTTAAGGTTGAGTCTCTAATACACTGATAACAATCCCTGGACTATCTATAAATAAATGTATGAGACCCCTCTAAGCCCAGCATGATGTGGATCTCACACTGGATCAGTCATTGAGAGTATTACCCCTTGAGTTTCACACACTGAAAACAAGTTTTGAAGTTGGCATTTCGTTCTTGTAATGTGCGCTAACACGGTAGCACCATCTCTTTCACAGGCAAGGAGGAGTTTCTTCAGTTGCTTCAACTGTTGTACAAAGGCGTAAACTTGCTGTTCCTTTCGAGTTCTACATACGACTAAGCATCGTCCCCGGCGTTCCTCGTGTAAACAGCCACTGCTAGTTCTTGCAGAATTTTGGAAGTGAAAAGGGGGCATATTAATGCTAGAAATTTATTTTTCTTGACTTGATCTCGTGAACTTTTTTTTTTATATATATATATTTTTCAATTAACTCGTGACATATGAATTCATGTTTATTTAATTGTGATGTTTTCTTCACATGAATGTCGATGAAATGAAATATGCCCAACTCTTGGATTATCACAGTTATCGGTCTCTAGGAGACGAGCGGTACAAAATTATGTTAGTGGTACGTCGTTCTAATCTCGATAATAAAATTATAAAAGTTCAAAAAATGCAAGATTTAGTCATATAAAAGAACAAATCGTAATTTCGTAATGGAGCATGATTTGTTTTAACAAATGTTCTTAAATTTAGNCCAATAATTTCTAAGAATTTTTAAACAACAAACACTATTAATTCGAACCATTGGATGTGGTGGATCTCGTGCTCTGGGTGTGGAATTGAACTTCCCGAATGAACTTCCGTAGTATAAGATTTTATATGCGACAAATTAATATTTCAATACGTCAATTAAAATAGTAAATGATATAAAGAAATTAAAATAATCTCTCATCCAAAAAAAAACAATAGAAGTGTCACCATCACATAGATGAAGTGACATAAACTTCTTCTAAACGAAAAAATCGCTCACCAATCTCCGGCCCAATGTTATATAAAAAACACTTAAATTTGAAGGCTTATTTTAGGAAAAGGCAAAAGTGGTCGATCTGAGATAATCTCCTGTTGTGTGTGTATTGGGTTGGGGTCAAATTTTACGGTTGAGAGATGATATGTATGGGAATCTTTATTTCTTTCTTTTCCCTTTGTTTTTTTGTTCTTTTCACATGTTGGTGTTCGCAATTTGCAGTTTAAAAAGCATAGAAAGCTCTATTAGGATGCCAAGACTCGGAAAAGTAGAAGAGTTGAACATGATCCTTAGCATATCAAAACTTTTGCAGACTTTATTCGCCCAAAATTTACTACGATTTGTTACAAATTAAGAAAAAAAAAATTTGAACTCTTTTTAAGAATGTATTTGTTACGTCAAAATATATATTACTGACATCAAAATACAAAATATCAACACTTTTTTTAAGGAAAAAAGGTTTTTCAAACTGTCCTTCATGTTTATCTACTTTGAGTTTTGACCATCTAAATAGTCAAAATTATTACTTTTTATTATAAATATAGACAGAGTTGACCGATCTCACGGATAAAGATCCGTGAGACCATCTCTGTCTCTTAAAACTAAGTTCTTCATTTAATTTGTTACTCACAAGATTTTACTAATTGGTGATGTAAAAAAGTGCATGCATGATTTAAGGATATTATTTCTTTCTTAAAATCTTAATCTTATGATGATACCCGATTGAGATGTGAGATTTCATCATATATCAAAGATGCCTTCTTCTAGGTCGAACAATATCTCTCTTAGATCACGTATTTAATTGTAACCGTACCATAAAATTCCTAAGAAATCAAATCAGGGATTCAATTGGGCTTTTTAAATTAAAAATTGAAAAATAAATTTGAATCAAAATAATTTTAAAAAATATAAGGTTTTTTTTAAAAGCAAAAACTAACAAATTCTTTGGGAAAAACTGTGTGGAACGACCAACCCCATTTGAACTTTGAATCAGCCACGGACAAAAAAATTATGTCGATCAAACCGAGGTAGCTCATACGAGTTTTTGTGAATTTTATTCGAATCTTAAACAACTAACTCATGAGCCGAAAGTAGGCTTTGAAAAGCTTGGTCCATTTAAATCTCCAGAAAGAAGACATGCACATGTTGTAAAGAAAACTTTTCATGTTTCAAAACCATGGGTGGTCATTCCATCAAATGGAAATATCTTTTTGTTCTATGATTAATTGATAAATAGGATCGAGTACGTAACCCAAAACCTTTACATGTTCTAATTATTTAATCAATTCCTAATTAACCAAGGGAATCTATGATGTTACATATGCATAAAGCATGCAGGGAATCAGTTAATTACATCAGGTTAAAAAGTTGTTATCTTTATATATGTGTGTGTGTGTGTGTGTATATATATATATTCAAATTCATGGTAAAAAATAATATTTTAAAAAAATCACAAAGCATGTGTGTTTTTTTTTTTTTTGAAATTTTGAGAGGTAATTAGGTTGAAAACTTTGTAAAGAAAAAATCATAATTAAATCATTTTTTGAGCATATGCAAATACTACCTTAGTAATTTATGATGGGAAATCATTTGGATGGATATTTTTTTTCTCAGCAATTCCAGAAATAAAAGCATATTTATGTATTATAATGTCAATTAAAGTTAAAAGCAATAATAATATTAATAAATAAATAAAGTTTTCGTTCTAGAAAATTTAGTCACATTGGTATTTCAACATTCTCAAGCCACAAAAAAATATTCCGGAACATATGTAATTCAAAGGTTTTATTCATTGAATTCCGACGCAACTTGCCACGTACTAATTAATTAATGACATATAATTCCCACAATCATCTAATTATGATCACAGCATATTTTGCACAATCCATCCGCATGACTTTTTACATGCAAAACCATGTTACTTTTTGCTCATATAAATACACCATCTTGGAAACGTTGCTTTCTCAAGCTAGCCCCATATTCAAATTTTATCATAACACACTCTTGTTTAATTTAGATTTTCGACAAATTCGATCTGAGCCGATAGAAATGGACTTGCTGATGATGTTAGGGTCTGCGAATTCGGTGGTGATATTCACCAAAACCAGTTGCTGCATGTCGTATTCAATCAACAAACTGATAAGCAGTTTCGGTGCGAACCCTACGATTTATGAGATCGATAGGCTTCCGAATGGGAAGCAGATCGAGAAGGCATTAACCACAGCATTGGGGTGCAATCCGAGTGTGCCCGCGGTGTTCATTGGCAAGGAGTTTGTGGGTGGTTCTAATGAAATCATCAGCCTTAATATTCAGGGCAAGCTCAAGCCGTTGCTCATCAAGGCCAATGCCATATGGATTTAAGAAAGCTTAAAAAAATTACATGCATGGTTGAGTTCTTATTTTTATATCCCATGGTTTTTGGCATATATAACAAATATAATATATATGATGCTTATAATGCATTTACTATTGGAAGTTTAAATGTTGAGTTTGTACGTTCCCGAAATTTCGTGTAGTTATATATGAATTTAGGCCTTTTCTTGTTGTACTACCACTATATATGTTTGAAGACTATTTTAGTTTTTGAATTTTGGTTTTTTTGGGCAAAAATATTATAAAACAGTAATTAAAGATTTATCTTAATAGCTAAACGGTAAAAGAAAGAACATTGTCAAAAGCTTTACGAAAATGGAACCGAAAGTAGAACAATACGCCTGAAATCAAGAATAGAAAGTTAGAGAGGGAGGTGTGCTCTGGCGTACGTATCTCTTCTGACGCTCAAATCAAACTCCGATGATCAATGATGTGCTTCAATATAATTGCCAGTAGTAAGCGCTATAGCCTGTTTCCAATACTCAGCGGCTTGATCAAACCAAGCCTCCGCAATTTATTAGTCCCCATGTTCCTCGAATGGATCTCTTAGTTGTTGAGAAGGTTGTCCAAATGCGGTATATAAGGCATACCCCGTAAAACTTACAAGTAAACCAGACATAAAGATGGCTGTTGCACTAGGCGCTAAAGCTTGAGCAAAAACGGGTTGTAATTGTATATATATATAAGAGTAAATGCAAGATACACAAAACTTAAAACAAACTTGGTATTTATATGGGGAGAAAGGGTACAAGTTGTAAAGTCTAGAGGTCAACGCCCTAGATCAGGAACATTGTCATCATTGATTCAAGTAAGTCAATATGTAAAGTCCATAAATTTTCAAACTCAGTATTTTGAATACTCGAATTTTGTATTGGATAAATCTTCGAGTTTATGTATGATTGTGCTAAAGGATTTTAAATTTTAAATAGATACATACACAAATTTTGAAATTTGTATACATATATCAATATGAATATTTCAAGATAAAATTATTACAAGATAAGCAGATCATGATCGTCATCAAGACGAATATTTTAATATAAAATTATTACAAGATAAGCATATTATGATCGTCATCTATCATAATCCAAAATTCAAATCATCTGATCACAATCTATCATAATTTTCGAAATTTGCAGATATAGACGGAGGACCTACTGCCATTTGAAAATTATACTATCTCTAACACTATAAATTTTCAAAAATTTATCTCTCGAGTTTTGTCAATTTTCAAGCCAAGATGATGTCGAGTTACTTAATTTTTGTCCAAATCTTGTCTTACAGTTCCAAATGTCATATCTTATATTCTAAATATCATATCCAAAATTCAGCTGAATCCAACGGTTCAATTTTTGCATATAGCATCCACAAGAAAACAGTTCCGATTCTAGGTGAGAATTTCATACATATTGTTTTTTCGTCCATAAACTAGTCCAATGGCTTCCAAACCCGATCTCATCGTTCACAATTTAGTTCACTTATTTTTGAACGTAATATCCAATTTTAAATTCGATCCAATAGTTCACTAAGTTGCAAACACTTATGAAAGTTGATTGATTTTCGGGTGATAAATTCCAGATTGTACTTTCATGTTTGCGACGGCAGGTAGACGCTGGCCAATGAGTATGCAGTGGGCTTATGTATTAGTGGATATTTTGCTTTGAGGTCTCACACAGGTCCGACAAGAATGCAAATAATTTATTAAATTTAAAGTTAATTATAAATATCCAAAAAAATTATTGATAAATTATTTCTTCTTTTTACTAATTATAAACTTAAACTAAAGAATTAGTCAAGATAAATTAAATTTAATTAATAACGTAATAGCACGCTAAACTTAAAATAATAAAGCAAAAAAAAAATTAACAAGTAAATATTAATTTAAAAATCTACAAATCTTTATATAAAAAATATATATAATATGACCACTGAATTTGATCTAGCATATATACTCTTATTTCACATGACTTGACCTGTGCGATAAGATTATAAATCAAGTAAAAACCATATAGCTTTAAAATGAGTGTATGATGGGATACAATTGGCATCCATAGAAACTTGAATTAATCACTTCCATAAAGCGATGATGAATGCGAAGTAATTGTTATAAGAGCAAATTGTGCATACATGCTTGCGCTCGGGGAGTTACAAAAATAATAGTTGTATAAAATATTTAGATATTATGTTATGATCAGTTAAAAGCTCAAAGTAAATTTACAGCTAAAAGAAACTTTTATTGTGATGTGTTAGTTATAGATAAATTATAAATTTACTGTAATATAGTTTTATCACTATTTTTTAATTAAATGAAGATTAAATATTTTCTTAATCTCATAAGAATGGTTTATAAAACTTATACCATAGCCGCTTCTTATTTATTATAATATACTTTAAAACAAATTTTTTTAATAAAAAATAAAAATATCAAATTTCATAATAATTTTTAAAAAAAAAATAAATTTTNTTAAAAAAAATTCAATTTTTTTTATTTTTTTTATAAAAAAGCTCATTAGTTATGTCACCGTGAATATATATATACACATCCAAATGTTTGTGTGGAATTGATGAATTTCTGCTGATGATATTGTGCTCACGTAAGCATAACGCAAATAAGAGAATCTCCTGATTAATTAACTAATAATTAAAGAAATTAGTGTCTGTCTTACAATTTTCACGTGTCATTTCTGTAGACAGATTATCTAAATAATTATTATTACATTTTAAGTAACTTTCCGTTATTACCATTGATGTATGGAGAATATGCCTAAGATTTTTTAATTTAACAGTACTTTGATGTACGGCCATGTTAATAAGTCGGTAGTTCCATATTCTTGAATTTCATATCACTCGTCAGAATAACTTATGATCATTCTTCTTTTTCTTTCTTTCTTTTTTCGATTGTCCAAAATATATAATCTCTTATTAACTTGGTTTTGAAAAAATGTAAAATTATTTTTGAATGAATTAAATTTAGATAAAATAAGAAAATTATGTAAATATTCATTTCCAATTATTTTTTTAATTTATGTGAAAAAAACAAATAAACATATATATTTTTTACGAGTACAATATATAATTGGTTGACTTGACCATAATCGCTGACATTATGGCCTAATTGACACATTAAATTTCCAACAATCCAATTTTTTAGATATCGATCATTGACATATTTAATTAAGTCTCTCTTTAGGGTCAGTTTCAGTGTATGTTTTGCTGTTGGTGATGAAATTCGAGATATGAAGTTTTAAGCATCAGTTTTAGTTTTATTTTCTTTTAAATTATTGCTTCCATATTTGTGTTTTACATTGTAGAAACAGTCTTGATTTATGTAATAGTCTGGCTTTTAGCTATTTTATGTATTACGCGGCTTGTTATTTTGTGATTTTAAATTGTTACATAACACCGATGAGGCGTTTCGATTTCGGAGCGTGACATTCTTTGATTCATTTATCGGGAGAGAAATGCTAGTTCTTGGGAGAGCATTGTCTATGTATCAAATAGATTTCGAGAGTGAAGATTCAAAAGTCGAGTTTACAAATATCTATAGTTTCATGTCATGAAAATAGAGAATTTTTTTTACTAATATCTATATACTTTAATATAAAGTTTGAGACACATATATTAACTACTTTTATTTTCTGAAAACACGACAATCTTTCCCTAAAACATTCTTTTCTTATAATATAATAGAAGAAAATATGATCAAATAGGAAATTAATAAGGTTCAAAGGTGAGATATACACAACGAAATTGAAAAAAGTAATGAACACAACAAAATTATAATCCAAAAGTATTTAAACTTTATAATGTACAAGAACACCACTTAATAGTTGAAATTTGATTATACTTCTAAAATTTTGGGAAAATATGGGCATTTATTTGAGAAAAAAATTTTGAACAAACATTCTGATCGATAGATATGAAATACAATGTAAATATATATCATTTAAATTCTACGTATTCTTCCGTTCCATCCATCCATCCATCCATCCCAATCATATATATCTTTCCAAGCACAACAACTATTTTAATAATCAATTTCTAACCATAAATTTTCTAATTAATTACCCGATATTATAAATTTTGAGAAATCATATATCCTACTACAATCCACTCGCAACATATATTTACAAGAAACAAATTTCAACAAAAACGAGTGGATTTCATACCCCCACACAAGCTTTAATGTAATCCACGTGCAATTGACTGCAAGAGACGTCAATTGTCTCAAGTAAATATTCTTTGGAGAGGATGACTTGCCCACCCTCTCTATTTTTTTTTTAAAGAATATTAATTTTTTCCCCAAAATTTATTAGCTCAGCATGCATCCAATATCCATCAAAAGAATTTATGTCTATGACAAGTAACTTTCGGGTGAAATTCATTACATTTTTCCCGAAAAAGCATTTACAATTACTGGTTAGTTAAGAGAATCCCCGGATTGATTACTTATTTAATAAATATAAGGACAAAGAAAACTAGTGCGTTTCACAGTTTATACTACAATTTTCACGTGTGATTTCTGTGCAGACGCTATCGAAGATATTATGTTCTTTTTTAACATTATGTTACTACCGGAGATGGAGAATATGATTATAATATTTTAGAGTTGTGTTATATGTACAATAAAGATTATACACACGGTTACGCATTACTTTTGAAATCGTTAAAACTACTCCGAATAAAAGTTCTTTCAATTAAAATACATTTGAGGTATTTCTGTAATTTAAAACTTAACGTATAACCGTGCGTGTAACATTCATTATATATACATATATATGGACATATATACATGTAGTAGTTTCATATTCTCTTATTTCATTTGACACTTGTGGGGATAAATTGTAAATTTTTGCATATAGTAAAAGGTTACTATTTTCGATTAAGGATTTTTTTTTTAACCTTGATCAACTAGTTTTTTAAAAGAAAATGACACTCTCAAGTGTATTTAAAATATAATTAAACAAGATATTTTTTTAAAAAATAGTTGACCAGGTTTATTTTACAAATTTTTCCGTCGATTAAAGAGAAACAGCAGTAGCAAATATAGTCTAAAATTTTAATTAGCACGTTGGTGTCCAACATTCTCAGGCCAAAAAAAAAAAAAAAAAAAAATTATTCNTATTCCCGAATATATGTGTCAAAATTAAAAGGTCTTATTCATTCATTAATTCCAATCCAACGTGCCTTATAAATAGTAATTAATGAATGACATATTATTCCCACCATCACCTTCTGATCAAAGCAGAATTTGCACAATCCATATGATCTTACATGCAAAGCCATGTTTTTGCTGATATAAATATACCTTCTTGCAAAAATTTCTTTCTCGAGTCGATCTCAGCTTCGAAAATTTTCATAACATCTCTTGTATCTGTATCTCCATTGTTTCTTACAGTGATTAACTTTAAATTTTCGCCAAACTTCAAGCCGATTACAATGGACGTGCTGATGATGTTGGGGGCTGCGAATTCGGTTGTGATATTCAGCAAAACCAGCTGCTGCATGTCTCATTCAATCAAGACGTTGATAAGTAGTTTTGGCGCGAATCCTACGATATACGAGATCGATAAACTTCCGAATGGGAAGCAAATTGAGAAGGTGTTAAAAACAGCACTGGGTTGCAATCCTACTGTGCCCGCGGTGTTCATTGGCAAGGAGTTTGTGGGTGGTTCTAATGAAATCATGAGCCTCAATATTCAGGGCAAGCTCAAGCCGTTGCTCATCAGAGCCAATGCCATATGGATCTAAACAAATTAAGCTAAAAAAGCATATATGCATGGTTGAGTTCTATTTTTTCCCATGTCTTTTAACATAGCTTCCTATTATAATTTTGTGATAATTGAATACTTGAGTTTAATATTGAGATTGTATCAAAAAAGACTGTTTGATTACGTATTGAGGTCTTTTTATTGTACTGGTGTATGGGTTTTTGAAAACATTTTTTTTCCAATGTTTATCACATATATTTAGATTTTTAAAATAGCTAAGTTTTTTTCCCCTTGTGTTCTCAGTGAACCATTTTGTCGTTGGAACCATTAACAGTGTAAAACCCAACTGATTGAGAATCCTAATTTCAGTTTCCTTCTAAACATCTCATCGGTTCTAACAAGTGGTATAAAATAGAGTATTTTCAATCACTTAAAATACTTGCATCACTGAAGTCGTCATTCAATAAAATCCCTAATGTTCTCTAAAGAAGAAGACGATATCTGCGAAATTTGTATGCATTCACACCTTGTTACACAATATGATGATATGTGGTACACTATCATAGATGGACCATGAAGGTCAATACTGTTGTTATCCAATGATGGAATGGACAGTAGAAACAAGAAAGAATCAGACCTAAGCAACATGCATTGTACCAAAACCCAAGGAAAGAACATATTCAGCAAGATCGAGATGTATTTTACTGCAAAAGAGATTTGAGATAATTTAACTCAAATGTGTGAAAAGAATGACCGGACTAAGGAAAATAAGTTAACTATTGCGATGCATAAATTCAAAAATATAATGATGATCAAGCCAGGAGAAACACTAAATGAATTTGATGAGTGTTTTACCAGCCTAGTCATCACGTTTAACTCACTTGGTAAAGGATAGAAATAGAATTGAAAGTAATGAGAGCCCAATCGAGGAACGTGATGCGAAAATTATTGTTACAAGGGAATCCAAAGACTTGCACAAATTAGAGTTAAATGACTTGTTTACTGACTCAAAGGTTTTGAGTTCGATTTGGAAACTAGATTAAATAAGAACTATCGACATCTCAGCCAACCAAAGCACTAAAATCTATAGCAGAGTCACTAGTGGAGAATACTGCCGAATAACTAAGCAATGACTCGATGTCATTGTCCGTCGAGAACTAATGGTCGTATTAGAACTCTAATCGCAAGTACAAATTCAAGAAAAATGAGTCCACTAATAATAAGACCAGACCTGCTACAACTAGATATATCGAAATACCGTACCGAAAAAATACCGAAATTATCGAAAAAACCAATATATCAAAAATTTCGGTACGGTTACCGAAAATAATTTTTTTTATTATTATTTTTTTTAAAATTTAATTTCGGTATACCGACAAAATTTTCGGTGTCGGTACGGTATCCGGTATGAACTTTTTCATATCGAAAATTCGATATACCGAACATTCGGTATACAGAATTTCCGGTATCGGTATCGGTATGGAAAAATTCCATACCGATATTTACGGTACGGTATACGGTACCGTAGTTCGGTACGGTATACCGTATACCGTACCCCACCTCTAGCTACAACTGTAGTAGGAAGAGACACTTTATAGGATCCTCAAAGGAGAAGGATCGGAAGGTGTTAAATGATGCGTAAGATAAGAGAAAATGGACTGACTTTGACTCACAAAAAAAAAAAAAGCTCAGAGCTGTAGTCCATCCAGACTGTAGAAGAGCAAGTACAATGTTTAATGGCAGATTTAGAGTTGGACATATATTAAAATAAATATGGTTATATTACACAATAGTCAATAAAATCATCAACCACAAGTTGACTTGCATGACATCTACTTTGACATCATGTCCACCTATCACTCATTATGAAGCTCTGAACTACCATAAATATAAGGAAATAAATTTGCATTTTAGCTAAAATTATAATTTTTGGTCTAATATTTAACATTTGTTCCAAATACTTGTTCAAATGTTTAGTCATTGAGCTTGACTTTATAAATTTGCAAAACTTTTTTTTCATGACAACTTTTTTTAAACATCTGCATATTCAAAATTTTGAGCATAAAATAAACTTGCAAATACAAAAAGAAATATAGAAAAATGAAATAAACAAATGGATAAAACCTGAATAGAAGAGATTATGTTAGGGGTTGAATGTATTAACAGATTAAATGTTATTAGAATGCGTTTCAAAATTATAATCCTATGCACAATCTTATCCAATGAACTGTAAAAAATCAAGGACATTACTAATACATAGGCATGTCGAGACGAATTGACATAGGAAACAAACACACTCTCCTTTTATTGGCTGAAGCGGAACTTGAGATTTGGCCATTTGGGTATATGTCAATTTGTGCAAAAAAAAAAAAACATACACGCTTTTAGAAGAATGACGGGGAAAAATTCATTCTAGAGCATTCACAAACTTCAGAATCAGATTTAGAAATTGAACCACATAAAAATAAAATAATTTAATCAAAATACGACTTGGATTTTTCTCCCAAAAAAGCTTTGGAGACATGGGAGAAAAGTTAGTAAATTAAATTATTTCATCATTCCATACCATTTGGTATCCTTTATTCCCGTCCATGATGTCGAGAGAAATCATCTGATTTATCCCTGGTTTGTTTTTATGTGTAATCCAGTACCTGGAAAAACAATACAAGACAGGAGGTGGAATCAGTTTATCTGTTACCAATATATTTTTGGGGAGTCTTTATGGCACAGCCACCTAAAGTCATATTCGAGATGCTAAGAAGTATGCATAAATGATAACACGTATTTGTATTTCCTGGGATAAATAAGACTTGAACCCAAACGTCGTCTTGGAAAACCGACGTCATCACAATTGGGGATCCGATTACTGACTCATAAGCTTTTCACGGTGATTGGAATATTATTCAAACTTATCAGATTCAGGTCAAGGTGAAAAATGGTTTTTGGATTGAATTCAAGTGCGTCGAGTTTTAATATTTCATTATTTATTTTATAAAATTAAATCAAAATCACATTCAGTAGCAAACTGGAGCTGTATTCAAGTTTTTACTCGATTGATTTCAAGATTTTATGTTCAAAGCAGACAAATAGAGCTCATACAAAATGGGGAAAAAAGTAACATTTGATTTGAGTGATCAACTCGTTTCCATCCCTACCTCCATTCAGCTAATGATTGGCCACAAAATATGATTTCAAATCATATGATTGTCGTGAAACAATTTTTTTATTCCAATTAGAATTTCATATCATGTTTTGTTTATGAGGTCTAGTTGTGCGAATATGTAAACTGGCATGATAGGCAAATATTTTATATACATGTCATATGGAATTGGAGATGAGTAACATAACTGTGTAAAAGATCAGTTGGAGGGAAAATAAGAATTCACTTACAGGTCAGAATTTGGATGTTATTTATGCCCGTCCATACATGACTAGCATGTCTCGTAGTCTCTTGGCTTCTGCTGTCAACATATCGAAGCTCTTGGAATTGGGTAGTCTCCAGCTCCAGTTTCCTTGCTGCAAACAGTTAATTATCATCCAATTTTTTTCAAGAATGATTTTATCAATCAAATGGTAAATTGGTTTCAGTTATCAGTTTCCAAAACAATAGCAAGAAAGAAATTGCTTTTTCTGGAACAAACAATTAGGACCCTGAACTAATATAGGAGTATGCGGTGTTGAAGACCATGAGCTATATCAAGACTCAGAGGACAGTGAGCTATTGAGCCAAGTATCAAGGCAATAAATAGCCAACCAACTGACCAGTAATATTAAATGAAGGCTATCTGTAAACAAAAATAGGATCCTTTCAAGAACACATGCACTCACATATTAGATGTATGGATAAGTGTCCATCCACCGCCAAGCAACAGCCAAGACATAATATTATCACAAATAGAATGAGATAATTAAAGTTCATGTAATAATTCGCAAACTTCATTCTAATTAAGGATATGTGAAGTGACACAGGGATAGGTGGCACAAAGGTGATTATGCATTTGGTTATGAAGTCATTTACCACAGTTGCTGGGATGTTCATTCTAGCTGAGCTTCCCAGCCCCAGTATATCCTGCATGGGTATTATTGCGGTTTGAGCAACTGAAGAAAGTGCAGCCTGGATTACCCCCCATGAAACATCGTCTTCACCAATATTACAAAGATATTTTATCACCTGAGACAGATATATATTGGATAAAAATACAATATTTCAAGTTGAACAACATTTAAATTTTGCACCGGCCACATGCACAAGCTTTCATTCGATGGAAATAAGTCACACTCACATTAGATTTCTCTTCTTGGGGTAAGACATCCCACCACCCTCGGATCTGAACACGAGTCAAAATTTTTCAAAAGTGTTATTTTAATGGTTTCATCTAAAAACAATCCACGAGGTGCTAGAAAAGTAGAGATACTCAAAAGGTTCATGTAGGAATTAAAGCGAGCGTATGATACCATGGAAATCAAAATTGGACTAGACATCATATAATGATATGATGTCGTGCCATCATACTTCCCACCGAGAACAAAAAGATATTTATCCAGGTAAATCATGAGAAGTTGGTGAACAACTAAGTGCTCATACCGTGTCATTATCATGAGTGCCGGTGTAAACCACTTGGTTATATTCGTGATTATGAGGCAAATGTGGATTTTCAGAATCACTTCCAAATCCTGGATATGAGAACCAAAAGGAACACTAACCAATCAATGGAAAAAACCGTTAGAAAATGCTAATAAATATAACAGAACATCAAACAGACAAGCTACCAAACTGAAGGACAGCCATTCCAGGTGCTCCAATGTATTTTCTAAGTTGCACCACATCTTCAGTGATTACACCCTGTCACATAGCATAAATAAAAGAACTTTTAAGTGAAGTAGACTGATGACGGAATATGAGAAACCGAGATGAAGGAAAAGGTATCTGCAAGGATTGTGCTAAGGCCACCAATGAACACATGTGACCGAGTAAAAGTAAAGCTCCGGAAGGATCTAAGCAAAAATGTATGTTTTACTATCTCACATTTCACTTTAGGAGTGAGGTGCGGATCAGCACCATAAAAGGTGAAAATGGAAAGGAGTAAAAATGGAAAAAGCGAAAATTCAGAGATATTATGCCTGAAAAAATCAGACAACTAAAATCAAATTTGGGTGATAGGGAACTGTTTCAAATTTCCAAGGATTTAGTGCACACCAAAGCATGAAAAATAAAACAATCCACCACGTTTCATAAGAAAATTAACAGAAAATAGAAATGTTATCTGAAATAGCATACCAAGTCTTCTGCTATGATATTAATGTCTCCCACAGCTCCAAAGATGGCATCGAACAAAGACTTTCCAGGTCCCACCTACGGTCGCAAAGAAATCATTAGAGAATGTTTTATATATTGATTGTAAAACTTTCAAAGTGACAAAAGTGTAGTCTGACCTTCCAACGTCCCACGGTTGCAACTTTTGCCTCTATAGTTAAAAGGATAAAACATCATGATTCCTTATAACAGTTGTCTTGTGTAATCTTTTTTAATTGAGGTCTCACCAGAAGGAACGGCCCAAAAACCAGCAAAGCCTCTGAAATGATCTATCCGGAATTCATCAAATAAATTCTGTGCGCGTTTTATACGTCGTATCCACCACGTAAATCCATCTCTTTCCATGGCCTTCCAGTCATACAGAGGGCTTTTCCCAACGAGAGGCTCAGTCAGAAATAGAAAAGGTGAGCAACAAGATGTACGTCAAATATATTTAAAAGGTTTTACCATACTAACATCAACCAAAATCAGATTTCACATCAAAGCACATAATAAAAATAAAAAAAAATAAACCACATACATCAATCATTCTTAATGTTCGTTGCTATGCATGGTAAATCTATCAAAACACAGCATGAGTCTGATTTTGAACAGACACGTACAAAGGAGTTTTTGCATAGAAACAAATTAAAGCAAAAATATCAAAATAACTTTGTAGTAAAAGACGAACCGTAATAGTAAACTGTCATGTAGCATTCAGGTCTTACCATGCCTAGTAATGCCGATGAAAAATCATTATCTGGGTCACTTTTATACGAAGATGTTATTTTGTTGCAATTATAAAGTTGACCGTATGGTAGCACAAAATCAGAAAGAAAAAAAATTCAACACAATCTGCTGAGAATTTGTTGGATGAAAGTACTTTGAAGTAAAGCACAAAATCAGCAAGAAAAAAAATTCAACACAATCTGCTGAGAATTTGTTGGATGAAAGTAGTTTGAAGCAAAAACAATGGCAGATGAAAGCATAAAAGTGCTTGAAAGCCTATACTCAAAATAATTTCTCAAGTAACAAGAATCACAGGACATGGCATGTTTGAGATATTACAATAACTATAGCGTGAAAATCTCTTTATATGCATCTAGCTATTTCTCTTCTTTCTCTGGATTTTTGCTCTTTCTACCTTATCAGCAAGTTTCATTTTATCTGGCTCTAAAGCATTGTGGTGCAGAAAACTGACTGGTAATTGAGAATGAAGTATTAGATGCACAAATAATCATAAAATTTTAATCAATAGAAATGTTTATACCTGTTCCAAAGTTGACCAGTTATACTGAAGGCATCAGGAGGAACACCGCTAACAAGAAGAGGGAAGCCAATACTATTCTGGAGGGTATGAAAGTGGAAAGTTAAGTAAAAATTATCTTCAGGGCATAGAAAAGCATTCAAAGAGGTAATAAACGACAGCTAACCAGCAAAAATTGTTTCTTGTTAGCCCACACATCCGCGCTATGGTAACCAACATATATAGCCATATCTCCCATTATGCTGATTCCCTTCATCCGAGCATAATCACGAATTTTTTGCCATTGCCTTTGAAACAGATATTGCTGAGCAATGAATATATCTATCTGTGCAATTGAAGGAGATTTGCAAGTCAGGTTTTTCAGTATCAAAGGAGGACAGAGAAAAATGAGTTCAAAAAGTGTCAGAAAGATTTTACAAATTCCTTTTCCCTTTGATAAATTTCTTCCAGAGCAGCAAGATGGCGATTTTTCAATGATTCAGGCCAATCATACCAACTAGATGCATTCAAAGAATTGTCAATGGCAGCAAAGTAAGCAGCATCTTCGAGCCAACCTGCATGATTACGACACTTAATAGAACTTGGTAGGCACTGACTGTGGAAAAAGGACACAAACATCATGAAAAAGAATATGATGTTTTATTTTATATACTCATGGACACAATTGGTCATTTCCAAGGCTTATATCCAGGTCTCATTTAAAACACTAACAGGGGGGACCAATATCACTATCACCGTTCTTCAAATAATTTTTTTCCCCAAATTTGGAAATTTTTCTGAAAACAAAGATTTTTGCTCAAAAGACATTAAATTGACTCATTCCCCGTCCCAACTAAATTCGTAAACCCATCCTTGATAACATAAAGTTCTAGGAGGCATTCACATTTGATGAAGGGCAAGCACAGGACGACTAATATAACAGCATACACAATATCGCGACAAGATTCCTAGAATAATATCTAAGGGCATTTTACATGAATACTCTGTCTAATATGTACACTGTACTACAAGGAGAACCGTACATAAGACAGCAGGCCACAACTGTGTTTGAACCTATGGTGAGAACAGCCATGAGAGTCCTTCCACAGAAGAGCAATTCTGAAATATCACTAAAAATGATACTTTAAACTCAACTTGTTCTTGGAGTTGTATAAACAACTAAATCGCAAGCAGCATCAGCATTGAATACATTCCCATTTGAAAATTTATTTTTAACTTTATTAAGAACGAGTGCTTATTTAAAACATTATGATAATAGAAACTGAAACTAGAGGAAATATTTTGTTTATAGTAACAGTAACTAGAGAAAAGGAATCTTGTCTATCACCTGCAAAATTTGGATCTTTACGGAACTCCTCGAGTTGATTTCGCAACTCCCCTTTGCCATGAATAAGCCTCTTTGCTGCCTAAACCAGCAGTTCAAACCAGGAATTACTTACAAGAATGGATCAAGCTTCAATTATCAAAACACGTTCCAGATGCACAATCTTTGGTCAATAAAGATCACTAAGAAATTTCATTGTATCTATTTTAACATCTTCACAGACAGTCCCAGATGCACATCAGTTTTACATATTATTGGTCAATAAGGATCACTAAGAAATTTCATTGTATTTATTTTAACAACTTCATAGACAAAAGATTCGATGTCTTTATTCACTGCAATATCATGTTGAAGGGCAATGATTCTCATTAAGTGACCAACGACTTCTGGACTCTGAGTGCTTTGATAAAAAAATACATCTTTTATCTCGGAGTCCAGTATCAAATATCATTCTCGGATGAATATTCATCTCTTGGTCATGGCGGGATGTGCTATCAAAGCACATGGATTAAGCGGGTTAAATTATCAATTCCACTAAAAGTCAAATTATTTTTCTCTCGGTCACATGAAAGTTGGAACAAATGCTTCATCGAGTGTATCACATTATTCCATAGCCCAAAAATTCATATTAATTAACATGCAATAAATAATTGCTCTTTTATCATATCAAAGAAACCAAAAGCTGTTGAATTCATACTACTTTTATAGCATTATCTTAGTCATAGAATCTTTGTTTCATATGAATAGTTACAAGCTACTATAAGCTTAAATATCGATCATGATATGTTTGATCTGAGAGTGTTGAACTAGTGTATGTATTTAATTTATCTTCACAATTCTTTTCCAGAAAGCCACAAATATGATGGTCAAACTTTTCAGTTGCACATTTATAGAGTAAACCAAATTGGATTCAGATGAATAAGCACGCAGGGGACTGATTTAAGAATTTGTTCATATCAGTAATTGCAAGGATCAGTTCATACTTTACCTTAGCCAACAACGGTTTCTTAATGCTACCAATGGCTGAGAAGTTCACATGATCCATGTCTCTGCACATATGTAGCCGCAGAAATTACAGGGAATGTAACAAAAATATGACCTCATGTAGCCTAGTGCAATCAAACACAGATAATCTCACAAAGGTTTCGGAAGCTCTTCTTTTTCAAGTAAACCATCATCTACAAGTTCCTCGAGGGAAATCAAAAGGGTGTTGCAGCAATTAGCATCCTGAAATCGAAGGCCATCAAATGATATTTCAGATTATACAGATTGATGGTTTAAAATGTTAAAATGCACTTTAATTGTCAGGAATTCTAGCACCTAAGCGAAAAAGGTTTCTCGTTTCTTAAGTTGCTTGTTTCTTTTATATTCTTTTTATCTTGGAATATACAAACAATGTAACCCATCATCCAAATAAATGGAAATTTTCATGGAAAATAAAATGAAAGCGAATAATATCACCTGTCCAGAGTAAGGGGATCCCACTTCATCTGGTGGAACAAGCGGTAGCACCTGCAAAACGACAAACCATTTAGAATATATGCCAACAACAAATTAAATTAATTTTCTAAGTTTCATGAAGCATGCACAGTTGCATACAGACACACCAAACAAAGAAAAGGAATAAGCAAAGTTCTTCAGTCAGGACAACTGGTACCACTGCTCCAATGGTTTTATGGCTTTGATTACACATAATTAGTAGTCGTAAGCAAGTTGCTATAAAAAAAAGTACTCGAAAGTCAAAACATTAAAAAAAATTTAAAACACAGAAGAAAATGAGGAGCATAGTTATTAAAGATATAAGGTGCACTAAGGTCGACGGAAGCAATGGAACCTAAGCACATGAGAGGCGCACCTTATCTACTCAATGCACACTACGGCATAGTATATTAGGACATCTCATAAAATCCAAAATGGTGTTTTACAGAATATTGAATACAAATGAAACAAATAATAATTAGAAAAATGGTCTGATATATATCGCATTTCACTTTGAATCGACAATACGAGTATTTAAAGCTCGTGTTTCACTCAAGGAAACCAAAAGCAGCCATTCACGGTCGAGGTTCGAGCTTTGCTGGAAGGGTTGGCTTCGCCACATGTATATCTCATTGGAACCAATCTAGGAGCTTTTAGTAACCATGATAGCGGTGACTTGACTCTTGAGCATACTAAACGAGCTAATTTGAGAAAAAACAAATAACGAACATTTTATGTCCATGATCTACATAGACTAGAACAACAAGTTGAACAAATCTTCCAAAAAAAAACCTAGTAAGAAAATCAGTGATTTCAATGACCTGCCAAAGTGAACAGCCAGCATCGTGAAGCCAGTCGAGGAAGCGGAAGGCCTGGTGCCCGAGATCGCCAATGCCATAAGGTCCGGGAAAAGACGTGGGATGTAGGAGGATTCCCGCCCTCCTCCTACTGTTGGGGTCTTGTTTGGGAAGCCAGGTGTCGTAGTGAAGCGGCAAATCCTCGCCGACAGAGACGGTTAATGCGCCGCCGTTTTGAAAGTGAACTTGGGACGATGGCTTCGTGTTACTGGAAATAGCGGCAGGTCTCGGAGGGGCGGAGAGAGAGGAAGGAACGACTGACAAAGAGGTGCTAATGGCCATGGAATACGAGTCCAGAGTGCTGTGTGGAAACATACTTCTAAGTCTTATGGATTGAATCAATAAATAAATAAAACAATTAAAAACATCAATATTAAATAATCATATTTTTTACGATTTTGAATTTTCTAAGCATTTATTTAAAGATTTAAAAAAAAAACTAGAAAAAATTCTTTTAGCTCGATAGATTCGGCTAATTGTTTTTTTTTAAAAAAATCGGTCAAATCGAATTAATCGATTCGATTTTAGTTTTGAATGTAAAAAATCAATTAAACCGATTAAATCATTATTAGATTACTTCGTTTTTAGTTTTGAATGTAAAAAATCAAATAAACCGATTAAATCATTATTATATATATATATATAATTATTATTGGGTTGGATCTTTTACAATTTTTATTTTTTATATTGGGCTATAAACATATATAAAAAAAATATTGGGTTTTAAACAAAAATCCAATTTTATTATTATAAGTCCTAAATCATTATAATTGGTTCTCGACTGATTACTTTATTTTATTGTGTGTTTGAATTTAATAAAATTAGATGACGAGTGAAAAAAAAACTATTTTTTTTTAAATATCGGTTATTACTGACCGAAATAATGAGGTCTGTTAAATCGATTTTAATTGCTATTTTTTATGAAATTATTGGTTGGATAATATTCTAATTTTTTAAAAATTAAGATTATACCAAAAGGATATGTTATTTAAGCTCCCTTCATCCTATATATATTTAGGCTGAATTTTTGCTTTCGTCCATCCAAATATAGTCCAGTTTTCATTTTAATCATTCCCTATTTAATTTACTTTTAACTACTAATTTGTTCATTTAATTACTAAATTACTAAATCAAATATTGAGTAAAGTTGAGAATTTTTTTTGTAAAATTTAATTTTCTACATACACAAATCTAAAACAAATCTAAATATATGTGACGGAGTATAATAAAATAAATTTCGCAATTTAATAGAGAAAAAAAACATTCCTTGCTCCTTTTTGTTTTTATTTTTTAAAAAAAATAGACATCTTGTGAATCTTGCGCGAATCTTTATCTGTGAGACGAATCAACTCTACCGATATTCACAGTAAAAAGTAATACTCTTAACATAAAAAGTAATAATTTTTCATGGATGATCCAAATAAGAGATCTGTCTCACAAAATACGACACGTGATACCGTCTCACATAAGTTTTTATTTTTTTATTTTTTAAAATGTATTTGAGTGTTTTCATTTTTTTTTTAAAAAAAATATTTGAACAAAATTATTTTACTAATTAATTATCCCTAATAATACTAGTACAATGACCCCTCAACTAGAATACACTAATATTTGTCACACAGCCCCAGCGACCTTACATCTTCTTTCACTTCACCAAGGGAGTGTTTTTTAACTCACCTTATCATTCGTTTGATATGCGTGATTATTTAATCAAGTCAATCCCTTCTATGAATGATTAGGTTATATTAAATAGGTTAAAATAATACATCCTCATCTCCTAAAATTATTTATCTCACTCTTAATTCATCATATTTTTTCAATTTTACCCTTCTTCTAAATTCAAACTCACCATCACTTCCTTCCACCGACCGTCCACGGCAACCCCGCCAAAGGCCGACCACCGCCGCCGGCAACCGTCGGCCACCTCCGGCCGCCGCCTACCATCTCCGACGACCGCCGCCGTGGCTTCCGGTCGTCCACCGCCAGCCGCCGACAACCTCCGGTCGACCCCGCCGTCTCCGGCCGACCGCCGCCGGAGTGAAAAAAGAAAAGACAATTTTATCATTTCATCAAAAAATTCAAAATTATCTCTCCTTACAAATTATACAAAACATAATACAATCTTACTTTATATATTACATTTCTATCAAAATCATTTTTTTTATCATTTATATACTAATTATTAGTTTATTTTATCCCGTAGCCAAATAGAAACCATATATCAATCACTTAACCAGGTATTTACAGATATTTCATCTTTAGCGATAACGACCCAATTCGAGGCAGACCAGTCCACGGGACACGATCGACGACCAGTCGATGGCGAGTCGTCAGATCTTATGAAATCATTTTCCATAACACCCCTAGATATATTTCCCCGTCGGCTGAGCGATTACATGTCATCGGACCAATCAGATTCGTAGAACAGTCCATCGATGATCTGGTCAACTAGCGAGTCGATGAAGGTGTTGCAGCTCGACGTGAAGATCGGGCCGACTCTGTTCCTAGCACTTGAAAACCAAGCAAATAGAGCAGCACCCATCACAGCCGCCAAGCAAACGCCCGCCGCTTCCGAGATCCCTTGCACATCCAGCTTCCGAAATACTGAATTCCCAGTCACCACTTCTATGCTAAGTGTTGCGGCAAACACAATCTGCAAAGATAGCATCATCGTACTCTATTTTAGATACTCAGATATATATAGAATACACTTTATATATAATTCGAAAGAAGTTGAATTTTACAGAAATAAATTTTCCAGATAGTTGAAGTAATCCAAAGTCAACTTCAGCACCCAACTCAAACAACAAAATATAAAGAGAGTGTAATCCAAAATCAAATCAAATATGTTTTTTTTTTACCACTCTTTCTATTTTCTTACAAACAAAATGAATTTCTCAAGCGGAAAAGAGAAAAGAAAATATTGAGAGTAAGGAAATTAGAATATATATTCTTACCATGGCAAGACGGCCAGAGATGATTTCAAAGTCCTCGCTCTTCTTGGAGCTCTCGATATAATCCGACAACGTTTCGAAGAACCTCGAAACGTCGACGTCTCGGTTCTTGGCCTGCTTCATCACCCCACCACGCTCACCCGCAAAAGACCTCAGCGTACACAGCCTGGGCTGCAGCACGATCTTCCCATAATTATCAGACAACTGCGCCGGCGCCGGAGCCGGAGCCGGAGCCGGAGTCTCCACCACCTTCACGTTACGCTTCTCCGCCCTCAGCCGGAAGAAAGCCGGTCGCGCAGCAAGGGCCATGGGATTCTAAGTATTCCTTCTTTCCACCCTAGTCGGGAAGTTGCTAGATTCTTTCTTGTTTTTGTATCGATCAGCTGTGAATGAATATTCTAGCTATTTGACTAGTTTGGTGGACACTGAAGGGTCCACGTCTACGAAAAGTTTGATGTCTATTTGGCCAAAAAAAAGAGCCTAAACTAAACCAAATAATTCAGATTTATTAAGCATAAAAAATGGATCTTCCATGCATCTTCGAATCCAAATAGTTTGGCCATAAATAATTAATTTAACGTTGAGTAGGTATTTCACAAGACAGTCTCACATATTTTTATTTATGAGACAGATCAATCATATCCATATTTACAATAAAAATTAATATATTTGACATAAAAAGTAATACCTTTTTGTGAGTGATCTCATATAAAATATTTGTTTCACAAAATTGACTCGTAAAACCGTCTCACAAGAGTTTTTATGTTTAACGTTTTCTTTGGAGTTGCATGAGAATGTTGTGGTTGAATGGACATAATTATGATGGGATGGGAGTTGGTTGGCTGTGATTTATATCAATGATTTTAGATTATTATATATGCATTTCTTCTATATTTCAAACTACTACATATTTTGCTAAATCCCTAGTCTACAATTTTATGTTGAATTCTATTGCCAAGAACAGCACCAGCTGCTAAAATAATTTTTTTGGGTTATAAAAAAATTAACAGAGAAGATTACAAAAATATTTCATCATTATTTCAACGTAAATTTATAGTTAATTTTTAACTATCATATCTTAATAAAATAATTTTTTTAATCTCTAGATGATTATATCACTTCTAACTTAAAATATTATCATAAAAATATTATTTTCAAAATTTTATGTTTTAATATAAACCTTTCACATAAACAAAGGACATTGCCCAAGGGCAAAAACGTCTTTTTCATACTTTCTCAATATTGATATAAAAGAAATTATGTTGTATTTTCGTAATTTAGTTATTTGTTATATTTTAGCTGAACAACTCTAGCCTTACTATTACTCACAAAAATGGGTTATTTATTAGAGAAAACTGTCTTTTTTGATATTTTATGTTTGTTTGATAACACTTGTCAACATAGTACAGTTTAATACTGTTGTGCTTCATAGTAATTTATTTGAATTTGAATTCTTCCTTGCTTATTGAATACCTTTAGATTTAATTGACAATTGTCCTATTTAATTAATTTAGATTGATAATATTATCATCTTGTTTTTTTTTTCTAGCTTAAATTAATTAATAAAAATTATAGTAATTAAATATTAGTTTTATGTGTGATTGACTCAGTCTCCAATCCGACCATATTATAATTATAACAAAAGTTGCATACAATTTTTTTTTTTTAAAATATGTGTGCAGCCAAACATCAAACACTATTTAATTGAGGGTTAATTACATACATTAACACAGTGAAATCATCATATTGTTGAAAATCTTTCATGACTATTTGCTTCCCTTTTTTTGTCTTGAGCACGCATACCCCTGAAAACACATAAGGACTAGAGTGTGTATACTCACGATATGAAAACATAAAGATATGTGAGTTCAAGATTTAAAAACAAGGAGCGTTAATATGTATTTTTTATGGGAGATTTTAACAATTTTGTGTCCAAGTTCTTTCTTGCTTTTCTTTTGAAATGGTCCAATGGCCTATCAGGTGGCTTTTGACTGTACATGTCTCTAATATTTGAGTCGGTGTCTTTTGAGACGATATCACATAATTTATATGTGAGACGAATTAAACCGATTTATATCTGCAGTGAAAGGTGATACTTTTGATATAAAAAGTAGTTGAAAAAAATTACATGCTATATGAAAATTGACATTGCAACAAATTACTAGGTTCACATTTATTTATGGTATAACTCATGCACATTCTTTACGGATCTTTGAAGCTAGGTCTAAGAAAGTTATAGAAAACATATGTATCATATTCAAAGAAAATGTAAGATTACGAATGACCCAAATTTAAATTTCTATGAGGCGCAATGAAGAATAATTGTGTGTGTAAATCTTTAAGGGTTGTATAGTGATTATACTACTACTTAATGGTTTTGCAATATATAGATGCCCTATAAAATGCCAATATTTATCAAAGCATAAAATTGTTTCTCAAACAGAAAAAAAATTCTTCATTTAGAAAAATCAATACATTAGAATTAACATGTGCATGATTCTCAATTATAAGTGGCAGGAGCACAATTTTAAGGCTTTGTGAACACAATTATCAATTTTTTATATTTTTTTTAGTACATTGTAACATTGTGCCAATTGCACTTTATTTTTGGTTGAGAGGTTTTTGTTATTTTTCTTGTCATAGTGGATAACTAATTTATAAGATATATGATGGTAGCATAGAAAAATCTTTGCCAAATAAATTAACCAAACCAAATAGTTAAATTTCAAAAGAATTCTACAATATTCATCAAATTAATTTGACAATCACAAAATGCTCATGGAATCTAAACAGCTGTCATTGAATGAGATATTGAATAAGAGAAATACTTTGACGTGGTTTGAATAATATCTCATGTGCACATCTTGATATATTTTGAATGATATCTCACATCCATTTCTTAATGACGTTATCGTTGTCTCTTCTCAATATTTTTAAAATATAATAATTGATTTTGTAAGTTGTTATATAGAAAATTATAAAACAAAAAGATAAACTCGATATAAGAAAGTATGTTTTGTTCCAATGAATGATCTATTTACGCCCGAGTCACAATAAAGGAGATTGAAACTATATAATCTCATGTAAGACGCATGCAATAATTGTTCCAATGCTGCCAAAAAACGAAGAATGGGGTGAATTGCATCAAATTAAATATGGTACTAGTTCCAAGTTAATGTCGTTTGAAGAGATTTCCAAGCATTTTTTCCCACGGTAATGGATAAATAATTATTAAAATTTTATTTAAACTTACATACATAGGTTTACCATATTGATACAATATATATAAAAATGATACTGCAAGGATCACGATGTTTGAGGAAGTTGTGGTAATATTAATTGGTTATGTCGTGGAAGAATACACTGGTTATACATATTTTTAATCATAAATGGACATATCTATTATCTACGAAGACTAAAACCACTTTTTCTTAGCAATCATAGTAGAGGTCATGAAAAACCGACAAGCCATTTGGCAATAAAACATAGCCGGAAAAAGGAAGATAATCGAACAACGACAATGTAGGAAAAACAAAAAAAAAACAATGCGGTGAGTGAGAAGAAAACTTTCAGATATTATCTAAATTTCATATATATGTTTACAGTTGAACGCACGTGCACTTTTCTAATATATATATCTTGCTTGTATGAGATTCGAGACAAGGCAGAATCAACGTCCGAATAATCGAAGCAGACCTCGGTCGGGTTCCTCTCTTTGTGTTGCAGGATCTGCACTTTCCCCTTCAATTCCTCCGTCTCACACTGCTTCACCGGGGTAAATGCGAGCAATAGTGTTCCCACTCTGCAGCTCCCCCATCTCCTCGTCAATAGAATCTACATTTAACGCTTCATGTGAACATACCAGCGAGATTTGTCAGCACGAAGAACCTCATAGCCGAAAGCTTTCGCGTAAAATGCAATGGATCTTTCGACATTTATGGTGGCTTCTTGTGTGTGAAACAATTTGTTTTTTATGAGTCATTTTTGTTCTTCTATATATTATTCTTCATTGTTTTTATGTTGCGGCATGATACATGAGTGATTCAAAGAATTCTTGCTTCGTACAACTCATGAGTAAGACGAAAATATCGTCTTCTAAAGAGTAACTGGCTCGTAATCCCATTGTATCGAGGTATTAACTTAGGGAAGCCAAAATTGCTCTTTGTAAACATACATGTGCACACTTTGATGTATCATTCATTAGGCAATACTTTGTATTTACCTTTTTGCTGCCTCGGTTCGTTTTTCCTTTTCTTCATTCATATTAGAAATCAACAACCTTCCTTGGGATATGTCATACCATGGCCTATTGATAGTTTTTGCCCAATTTCTGCCCCAAAATGATACGTCACGCACGATAGATTAAGCTTCATTAGCTCTTAACTTTGGAAAACACTGGATTCCAAATACTCTCACGCTCTTTGATCTGTGTAAATAGTTTGAAGTTAACATGCACTGAACTAGTTACAGTACGCCAATAACTTATTCCATAACTTGAGCTGACGCTTTCCCTCAACACTTCTTTTGTAGCATAACTTCACAGTTCCCTGAGAAATTCACTTGCAGATTGTGAAGGAAGGTTGTTGCTTGACCTGAAGCAACAGCTTCTGTCATGACATGCCGTCATAGAGTAGATTTAGCGAGTTCCTTTTATTAGGGGCATATCCAATTTACACCAGGCTCGCTTACCTATTAAACTTGGTGCAAGGAGTTTTCAGTGGAAGAGCGTATCTGACATAACTGAGTCTGAGACATCAAATAAGGCCTCCAACAACGTTGTTCTTTCGTCAACTCACCACAATCTTGCTTATGCTGGCTTCTAGTTAACTTGGAAGCTTAGTAACTTGGCATAAATTTTAGAACTACAGAAAGTAAAATCATAGATGTCATCAAACTCAGCAATCGCCAAAAATTTAGATGTATGGAATCTGAAAAGAAGCCCGGATTCATGGAAAAAATGCACATTACCGGTTTCTTTTTTTTTAACAGCACATGCTTTGCTTCGAATCCAGGTCCGAATTCTTGGAAACGAGGAGAACCAACATTATGTAAATTAATTCAGTAACTTGACATAAATTTACAACTACAAAAAGTAAAATCATAGATGTCATCAAACTCAGCAAACGCCAAAAATTTACATATATGGAATCAGAAAAGAAGCCGGGTTCATGGAAAAATGCACATTACCGGTTTCCTTTAAATTTTAACACCACCTGCTAGTTTATAATCCAGGTATGTATTCTTGAAAATGAGGTGCACCAACATTAAGTAGATTAATTCAGTCATACAACGTCTATCTATTACCAAAGACACACAAAAAAAGGTTAAGCTTTCCCTTCTACTAGATTAAGGAAATGACAAATGCAAATTATACAACTCAGCTCAATAGCGAGAAGTAAAGAAAAAATTTCCCAACAATAAGCACAGACTAATTCTCATATGGAAGACGGTTATCCAGCTGAAGGTTAAGCATATAATTTCATACCGAAAAGAGTGAAGAGGAAGCCCGAACAACTATGCACCTCGCTTCATCCTTTTTATTCTCTCCAAGGCACCAAGATGGGCATCATTATCTTTGCTTTCAGAAAGAGTTGAATCAGAAGCTCCCACGTCTTTATCAGACTCTTCTCTTTTCCGCACCAGACCCCCAAACACAGCTGTTGGAACATCTTTCTGCGCTATCTCAACCTTCCCATCGTCTTCAGAATCACTTTCTTCTGGAAGCTCTATATCCTCCCTATTTGATACGGGCTCACCTTCATTTTGCATCCCCCCACTGACAAATCCTAATCGTCTACCATTATCTTTAACTTTGGCATCGTTGAGACTAGGGACTAACTGCCTTTCGAGGGCAGCCATTTCATCATCATCGACACCAGCTTTCTTTAGTACGTCCTTTGCCTCATCAAGGGTCTGCATTTGATCCTTTTGCATCAAATACTCTGGAAGGATAAAGTGTGTCTGGAATGGGAACTAGGAGAATTAGGGATATCGCTCGAAAAAAATTCAGGAGGCAGAGAAACAAAAATAACTGAAAAATAATAGCCATGTTAGCATAACTTATACCTGGCTATAGCTTGCAGAAACAGTTCTTTTAACTCGGAGCATCTCTCGGAAAGTATCTTCATTTCCATGCTGCACTTCAAATTCGTGCCACTTATTCCAGAAGTCAGGGTCAGATCTAGGGTCAGCAAACTGTGAAGCGTGTTTATATAATGCACGACATCGGTCAATTTCTCCAAGGCTTCTCTCAAGCTCCGCATACTTCGAACACATGACCTTGACATCTTTGTCAGGGAGGCCAGATTCTATTGCTTGTTCATAAATCTCTCTCGTTTTCGGTACACCAAATATTTCAGCAGCACGGGCTATGTATATTTCATACATGCCCATTTTCTCATTAGCAGGCACAGCTTTTGTTGCCTGATCGTATACTCTCATTGCTCTTTTAGCCAGACCAAAGTCTTCTTCTAGCTTTGCATATTGAAGATACAGAGGTTTCACTGCTTCTGCAGGTGCCTGGTTATGTGGAACATATTTAACAAGTAAATTTATAAAGAAATATGCCAATCACTGGTGCACAAGTAAAGGAAAACCATCATATAAAGGAAAACAAACAGTAAGGTTTATTTATTATTAAAAGTTTTCCTGCAAAGTAATAAACAGACACAACAACAATATATAGACGATTTAATTAGGGAAATGATCTAACATGGCTAGATACAGTAATCAGCAAGGGTAAGGACATCAATAAAATATAACCACCAACAAACTCATCAATAATTGTTGCTCCAGCACCATCAAAATTTCATGAATTATTAGCATTCTATCTAGTAGAAAGACATTGCAATCAGCATATGACTGAATTTCAGATCGTTCAAATATATCTTTGCATGATAATTCAGTTCTTTAATAAAATAAAACAAAATCAAATCTGCAAAACTCCCCTGATAAGTTTTAGCTCTGGCTAATCTCAGCAAAGTTACAATAATACATTTACATTCCCAGGAATTTTGAAAGAGTTTTATTTTAAATTTATGTCAGTTTCACTTTGCAATGTCCAATCCGGTGGCCGGATATCTCAATTGTGATGGTCACTATGGTTTCAAAGTTCTAACACATTTCAATAAAAATAAAAGAATATCAAATAACCACGAAACTTCACTCTGAATCCTCTGGCTCGCATTTTCGTTGATCATTAAAAGTTTAGTTAAAATAAATGCAAAACACCACTCACCAATACACATAAAAATATCATAGTCGAAGAAAATAATTAAATGGACATACCATTTCGACAGCATGCTCAAATAACTCTCGTGCTCGTTCCAGCTTTGATTTCCCATATCTCTTGACAAACTTTGAAAGGTAAGTGACCCAGATATCTTTCACATGGGGGTATTTGAAAATCTTCACACCTCTCTCATAAACCTTAAAAGCATCTTCAAAGTACTTGTTGTCCTGGGAAAAGCTCATGTGAAAATAAATTTGTCAGACAACCATAATTTGAAGGGGAAAGGTAGAGAAGAAAGGAAGCAATACCACAACAGAATTCCCAACTTACTTCTAAGAGCATTGAATAGTTTATAAT
The DNA here is from genome assembly GCF_012295235.1 of Primulina huaijiensis. Taxonomy (NCBI): domain Eukaryota; kingdom Viridiplantae; phylum Streptophyta; class Magnoliopsida; order Lamiales; family Gesneriaceae; genus Primulina; species Primulina huaijiensis. The sequence continues at coordinate 6,223,933 of NC_133323.1, read as the reverse complement.
AATTTGGGGTGTGGCTATTCTCAAATCCAATATTCTTTCGTAAACTGCACGAGTTGACTCCAGACTACCCAAGCTTTCCTCCAAATCCACATAGAACGTCCAAAGCTTAAGAGATTTGTGAAGCATAATTTGCACCGGCTTGTTGCCATCAGCAGCCACTGCATAAACGAGAGAACAAATATTCAAGATTGCAATTGATAGAGCAAGAAGCCAACATAGATGGCAGCGCAAATGTGAAAAAGAATATTCTGCATACTTTGCCATTTCATTTTTTCGGTAAGAGTTGAAATTTGTTAATAAAAATATTATTTACAACTGAGAGATAATTCATCCTTTAGACGAATCTAACAAAACAACAGATTGATGATCCAATTTGGATACCTAGTAGAGGCTTTTTGAGGTCTTAGTCTAGGTATTACAAAGTGCAACCCAATACATGGTGTTCCCATACATTTAGATGTGCAGCCTCACATTCTTTACATAATTGCACATTTTCACCAGCTTCATTATTTTCTAAATCCTTTCTCTTCTAAACACAAAATTGAAGTTGGTAAGTGTGGTGCTTGTACACTGTAATTATTCTCTCAACTTTTGCTACAAGTTGTTATGACAAGGCAATTTCCTCGTGTCCTAGAAGAAATTATCAAATGTGTGCAATTAACTAAAAGAACACATCCCTTGGAAGTTTGAAAAAATATTATAGACCTATAACTTCGTAACTCTATGGCATAATCTAACCACCACTTCTAAGAAAAAAATATACACCAAATCAAAATAACAGAGATAATTAACCATATTACTAGACCAAACAAGCAAAACAGAAAATTGCAAACAACTGGGAGATATTACCTCTTCTCTTGACCTCAACTGATGGCTCTGCAGTAGCTCGACGCATTAAATCTAGTGCACCCTTAAAATTTTTGTGCCTGAGCTCCATCTCCGCCCATTCACACCAAATACTGGCCAGATGGTCCACAGCCTTAAAATTGACCTGCACTGCCTTGTCAAAAATCACCCGGGCATTAGCAACATCTCGGTGACTCTCGTACAACTTAGCAAATGCAACCCACAAAGTATGTGGCTTCCCAACAGCCTTCATTGGATCTACTGTCCTCACTGCTTCTGTGTAAGTCAAAATTTGCTTCGTGGGGTTCCCTTCAAAGAGCTTAACCCTCCGGTGCCACTGCTCTACATTATGAGGATTTTGCCTCAAGAGCACACTGTTAGCTAACTCTGGTCTCCTATCCATCAGATACTCCAACCTTGCCAACCTCATATCCACATCCTTGTCATCCTTCAACCAAAATGTGTCAACGCTCTTCTTCAACTTCTCAAAATCCAACCTATCATCCACCTCCTCCTCTTCCTTCTCTTCATTTTCATTATCCTCGTTATCCTCGTCATCACTAAGATCCATATTTTCCATCTTAATGGACAACATACTCTCTTCAAACTGAGAATATGCATCAAATATAACACTAAAATCCCTTACCGTAATCACTGTAGTCATCCCTTCCTCAAAAATATCTCTGGCCTTCTCCAGTAATCCCCTCCTAATATAATAATCCGCCAATGATGTCCAAAGTCTGCCAACCTCATCCGTAAACTTCTTAATTCCTCCCCGAATTATTGCATCCACATTCAACCCTGATACCTCACTAGCATGTTGTGTCAACAGGTCGCACAATTCCAGCCACAACCTGTGCTTTGTCTTCCCCTTTAGAGAGTAAAATTGATCGTCATTCAAAACCCCTGCCAGCCTCTCTGAAGCTTCCTGCCACAACTCTGAATTAACCAAAAACTCAATAAAATCCTCAATATGACTCGGGTCATACTTCAAGTACCTCCTGTACACTCTCAATGAAGTTTCAACAGGTACACCCTTCTGCGAAACAAATACTAAATAATGTTCCCAAATCCTATCATGTTGGGTAACTGGGAGAGCGCACAAAGCTCTATCAAAGGTGTGCCGCGTCCTGGAAATCAACTTCTGACGAGTCAATGACTGCAAATACATTATCCAAATGCGAGGCATCTTATGCATTGTCGCCAGAGCTCGCTCGAACGTGTTGTTCAAGGTTTGGTACTGTGCATGATTAATAGGCAGATTCCTAACTAGCTCAAGGCGTTCCCGGAGGTATGCGTGCCAAAGCTTGTAGCTTCCTGGCAATGCCTTGAGAGCTCGCTCATAAATAATGGCACGCTTTCGGAAAGGGGCTTCTCCGCGGGCAATTAAATACCGCCACCAAAGTTTGACGCTATTAGGGTTGCGGAGCACTTCTTCTTCGTAAAGGTAATCCTCTTCACTTGGATACAACTCCTGTGGTATCGCCATAGCACTGAGTAACAGAAGCACGATTATCAGATATTTTTCTATAAAAAAAAAAAAAACCAAGAGAACTTGCAACATTCATTTCAAAATATATTCACTCACAATTATAAGATATTTTTCTAACAATTGATTATGTCGTATGCTCCGATGTAATCTGTTAACCAATCAAACCATTTCCAACCATCCAAACACACGCCACCAGAATTAAATCGAGCTGGGTCATTTACCATCGAACTTTATGGTTGCCAATAAATTAGTAGAAAACTCATAACTGAATATATCTGAATAAATGGAAAACTTAAAACTGAATAAAATCTCATAGTAAATCGAGCAGTATATGAATTCATTTTCGCAAATAAACATGAGGAAAAAACGATAATCAAAATAATAAATAAAAAAAATTCACCTCTCGCAAGAATCGAGTTCTCGTCCGTTGGTTCGAAAGTTAGGCCCTTAGTTTAGGGCAACAATGAAGAAAAATCAGAACGATGGAGAGTCGACAGACGAAGAGGATGAAGTGGGGTGTTGGATCGGTTTTCTTGTTGGTTTAGAAAGAAAAAGATTGGGTGTTGTTTAAACCCATTGCCCCAACACAAAAAAAATCAAGAATTGAAATTTGAAAGTGAACATTAATAATAATAAGACAAAAACTTATGTGAGACGATCTCATGGGTCGTATTTTGTGAGACGGATCTTTTATTTGGGTCATCCATGAAAAAGTATTATTTTTTATGCTAAGAGTATTACTTGTTATTGTAAATATCGGTAGGGTTGATCTGTCTCATAAATAAAGGTCAGTGAGACCGTCTCACAAGAGATCTACTCAATAATAATAATAATAATAATAATTAATATATATATATATCGGTTTTTAAAATTAAAAACTAAAATTGAACCGATTAAACTAAAATAATCGATCTTTTTAAAAAATACAAAACCGAACTGTTCTAACCAGTGTTCTAAATGGCGGTCGAGGGCACCGCCTATGCATGAGACGGGTGTTTTAGGCGGCCCAAACTATACGGCGTCGGGGAGGCGGGTCGAGGCGGCGAGCAGGTGGGTCGAGGCGGCGAGCAGGCTGGCGAGACAGGCGGTCAAGATTTTTAAGTTGTAGTCAACAATTTTAAAAACCTAGTCAAAGTCAACTAATTTTAAATATTAAAACTCTAGAACACCTCACTTTCTTTATTTTATTTTTGGTTTTCACTCTCAACTCTTAACTCTCAAACACCATACACAATCTGTCCGCCGCCGCCCGCCGCCGACCGTCGCCGCCGATGATGAGAGGATCATGGATGTAGTAGATGGTGCATATATAGATGATTTGGAAGATTAGTTATGTTTAATCTACTACTTGTTCTAATGATGGATAATTGATTGAAACTTTGAAATTTAAAACTTAGTTTTTTGGTAAAAATAATTATATTACTTTGTTAGCATAATAGTATTGATAAGATGATAAATTTTTATTATCTAGATGATATTATATTTGTACTTAAACATTATTTAATTGTATATTTTATAAAAATGATTATATTGCATGATTATCTACAAAAAAAAATTACTTAAAAAATTCAACCGCCTGCCTAGGCGGCCGAGGCGGTAGGCGATCACCAACCGCCCCGCCACCGCCTCCCGCCATTTACAAACTTGGTTCTAACCAAATCAAATTTCCGATTTAATTTGGTTCGATCGATTATTTCGATACACAAGGTTTTTATTTGCTGGAAAAGGTGTATGCTCACTTCAAGTAATATTGTAATAAACATTTATTGAATATTTTTTAGTATGCTACATTTCATTCAGTAAGTATGTAGCATATGATTATGGGTTTTTATTATTATTTTTTATCAAAATAAAATTTGGCCCCACTCAAAAAATAAAATAAAATTTCAGCCGGTAGAGGAATTTACGCTCGTTTGGGTTGTTGGTTGGGGCGGGGAGGGATAGCCCATCAGTTTTATTATATTGTTTCTGTTGTGAAAAAGTAAAAATTTACGGTAAAAAAGTAAAAATCTCAAACTCTCAAAATTATCACACTACACACTTTATAATATTTNTGTCTTTTTGTACAACATGGTGATATGAATTATTCTATTCCAAATCACGTGAGCAACCATTTTAAGAAACATCTCGATATATATTTTATATAATAGAATTCGTGAATTTTGAAATATTTATTTTATTTATAATGATTTATGTATGGTCATGGTTCAATGAATTTTCAAAAAATTATATTATTTATAATAATATATAAATGAATTTTTTTAAAAAAATTTAATATTTTAAAATTATTAGCGGGTTTTCCAACCTAACCCGCAACCCGTGGTTGGTTTGAGTTGGGGTTTTCCCAAACCGCCCCCATTTGTAGCGGCCAAAGCAAAGCGAGCCGTCCCATTTGACATCTCTAACACTATGTTTGGATGAATAAAAATGAGATTTGGATTTGGAATTAGAATTGGAATTAAAATTGGATTAGAATTTTAAATTCATAGATTTAGAGTTTCATTTCGTTATTTTAACAGGAAAACCTAAAATGTTATTTAAGAATTGGATTTGGCAATTAAAAAATTATCAATTTGATAATACCAAAAAATGTCACATATCTAAGGTTCGGTCTGGCGAGCCACATACAATACTTTTAGTTTTTATAATGTTGGCCGAGCAAAGCTTCAGTTCGGATCTGCACATATGAATAAAAGTTAGGGGCACCGAAAATATTTTCAACGTAGCATCTCCAATGATTAAGTCGGTAATGAGACAAAACTTAAGTTTGTGAGAGTAATAGTGCTAGTGATAACAGCATGTGAATGTGTAAAATCACGAGGAATACATGATATTTATTGAGTTATACTTTGTAGAAGAAGGGTTTTTAGTAAGACAAGTAGATGAAATACTAGATTTGTAGTAATTTGACCTTATTCTTAGCTGATTACGAATTTAAATGTGTCTTATATCTTGATATAATTTGATTTTTTCCTTTATAGAAGACTTGACAGATATTTTGCAATAATATATAGGATTGTATTTATTCGACCTCATCATGCTCCGAGCTCGGCTGCCCGAGTAATTTCATACCGTGTCTCTTTTCCTGAGTAGAAAATAGATCGATCTCTACTTATATCTCGAGCTCCGTTTCCAACCTTAAATGCATTAATAATGGACCTTTTATTCATGTAAATGGGAGCGGGTAATAAATTTTTCGTGTCGGATTCGGGTCGTGTCGGATACACGGGGATGTCAATATTGCCTTCAACCTTTTGATCTAAAATAAATATGAAATTTAGACCAAGTATTGATGTTGATATGTAGCCGACCAGGGCAGAATATACCAACTATATACTTGTGTTTCTTAAAAAAAAAATTGTGCTAGTTGCATCTGAATCGTAGAAATGAGCGACCAAAATCTCAATCCCAGCTTGGCCACCCCAGCACGACCCATTTCTATCTTGGTTGATCTGTTTCCACTTTCTTGATGGCTACCTATATGGAAAGCCTAACACTCGAGTTTTAAGACATTCATTTAACACTTTTGAGAGATTTTTTTCATCTTGGATAGCAGCCGCATGCCGGCATGCAAGAGGGACAATCTGGAATCGAGGAACCAAGCACGAAGTGAATATTTCTTGCAACGAATCCTAGTTCTTGTTCTTCTTTTTATATCTTTTGAAAGTATTTTGTTTAACATAATGTTAAGATTGTGTGTATCATATATAAATGATGTATCGGATATTGAAACACATGTGACAACATGCATAGAATAATATAACAAACAAATAAATAACTTTGAAAATGACACATGGATAATTATGCACATTCACTTGTACGATGTCTCAAGGCAAAATAATCACTAGAAAAAAAATCGAGTTTACAAAACTGATACTAGCGAAGAAACGAAAAATTATCTTCCATAAAAAGTCAAAAAATTAAATTGCATACTAAAATATCATTAACAAAAATAACCAAAACACAATAATGAAAATCGTTGTGGCCAAATTTGGAGCAACAAAACAATTCTTCAATCAACACGTTATACAAGTGTTGTCTTCAAATATGTCCAACACATCACGACAACACAGTGAAACATCGATGCTTTGTTTTTGCGAGTTCTTCAGAAAATTCTTTCTTTATTCTCTCGTATATCGCATATCTCGTTTTTCTTTGGTGCAACAATTATACTTCAGCATATATAGATTTGTATTGATTTTGATATGATTCCTTGAATAAATTCTTACAAGATAAGAAAAACAGTCTTTCATTAGAAAACAATTTTTTAAATTACTAAATATCAAATCTAGAGTTTAAGAAACTCAATATCTCATAAAAGCAAAACTCCTATGCAATATCTTATCAAAAAAGAAAAATAATTTTAAGGAATTGTGTCTTGCAATACAAGTTAGGTTTTCTTTCATCTTTAATTAAGAAACATTGTTTAATTCTGGTTTTGATAATTTCATGATTATGTTTAGTAGCTAAACTCTTTTATTTGTGGGATTTAAAGAGATCCTTCATTTTAATTGATTATTTTCATTTACGCTTTAAATTATATTTTTCTTTGAAGTTATTAGATACATCACAATTTAAATTATCGTTTATACTCTATTAAAGATTGATTTTTGAAAATAACAATTGTGTGATACAATTCATGCAACTTTTCGAAAAACCAAGTCCAAGATGTTTCGCTTTTTGAATCAACAACTACCCAAGCAATAAGATATTGGTGGTGGTTTCTATATTATATACTAACTATCAGTAAAATACCTTTATATTTGCTTGTCAAATACTTACCGTCAACTAATATCTCCTTCCTCATATACATAAATCATGCGATACATGAAAGATATGCAAAAAAACATGTATTTGAAGCTACCATCTTCGTTATTCAAATGTGTTGTTCACCCTAGATTCACATCTTCAGTCATCTAAAATTAACGATATAAATGTGATTTCCATTATATTCGGACCCTAGAAATCTGAAAATGAAATAGGAGATAAAAGAGTACATATCTATTACTATTATTAAGAATCTTTATAATAGAGACAAAAATAGTGTCTTGATCTGTTTTTTGATCTTTCAATTTTACCTTTATGTGATACAAATATTACATTTTTGTTTTATTTTTTAAAATTAAATTTCAACAAACACTTTTGTTTTTATTTTTTTTAATTACAACAATTCACATAACACTTTAATCCCTCGATAATTTGTCAAATTTCATTTTAGTCTCTCGATAATTATAAAAAAATGTACACTTACGTATCGCGTGTTCAAAGTAGTTAGTAGATAATAGAATATTAGATATACTAAACAATTATTTAATTTAATCAAATAAATATCAGAATATTCCCTAAAAAATCAGAAAATTTTATTTGAAGTTCAACATCACATGACAAGCGGTATGCAGCAACTTCAGATCATTAATTACATATGAAGGACAAAACAAATATAATTAATTTAAAATGCTTTACTACTCAATAAAAAAAATTAATGCTTTTAAAATAATATTTTTTAAACTAAATATGCCTCTTCTTTGTGTTATATATATANCGGCTTCATGGATAAAACTATAGAACCAATCCGAACTGTGAAACCAGTTCGAATTTTATGATATAAATCGTCAAGTACACCAAAATATGTATGT
>NC_133323.1:6194600-6215859 GCF_012295235.1 Primulina huaijiensis | reverse complement strand
AATAATTTTATATATTAATATACATATATATTCAATAAATATATATTGTCGAGTAGCTCACGAACTACTCAAGTAGATTTACTAATTACTCGAGCTCGACTCGATTACGAGCTAGAACTTTGTGTATCTCCACTCGTTTGCATGAGTACCTCGACTAGTTTGCGGAGAGAGGTTAAGGCGACATTGACAACTTTAGTAATAAACATGGACTGCACGGCATTGTAGGAGGAGCAACCGGAGATAATCGCACGAGGGGCAGAGGAGGGCAGCTGATTAGGGTAGGGAGAGGCGGCTTCCAGAAAGCTTGAACCGGTGGAAAAGGCAAACGGATCAACATCAACCATTCTAAATTAATTATAAAAAACAATTTTTATTAAGGTTTAGTCATATATACTACCTTATGAAATCTCGAGATTGATGGGAATTTCTTTTGACTATGATATATATTATTTTTTTGTTCGAGATTTAAAAAAACGTGAAATTAATATGTGAATTTTTTCACGGTCGGATTTTATAGGAGTAGTGTATCCAATTAACTTATTACTCATCTATGAAAAATTTGTTGTTATGTACTATATATATTAAGACATCGTTTAGTTCGTGTGATAGGATAAGTAAATGATATATAATAAGAGTGATTATAAAATAAAAAGTAAGGATAAATAACACATTATGACAAATTATATGATGTTTGACATGATTTTAACTTGCTTGATTATTTTTGTTAATGATATTATGATTACTAAAATGCTCTCATTATATATTAATCGGTAATATATTCTTAAAATGATTAATAAATAAATAATATTTTCAGAATTAATTTATTTTAAAATTTATAAATAAAATTAAAATATTATATTAATTATTAAATTTTCATTAATTNGATATCAAAGAAAAATTTAAATTAATCATACATCGTCCCTTCTCCCTCAAAGGATTACATAACCACTAATAATAGGATAATAATGCATACAGTGCGGGTCGGATTGAACGGACATATCGTAATCTTAATCATGCACATCAAACACATGATAAGTAAATGATTAAAAATCAATCATCTCTTATCATGCACACCAAATCATGCTTAAATATTAATGTAATTTATTGATTAATTGATAATCTTTAACCAAGAGTTCAGTAATATATATAGGTGCATTGTTTGTATGATTGTATCAAATGAAAAATCATTAAAATGAAAATTATCACTTATTTATTAAAGAATTTAATTTAATAGCTTTCACAATAAAATTTTAAAGTAATTTTTTCATAATCGAAGGTCAGATAAGAGATTCGTTTGACAAAATTAACGAGTTCGCTTCTGAAGGTGGGGTAGGCAAACAATTTCATAAAAGTTTTTTGTTTTTATAAAATATTTATACTTTTAAAATGTTGATACTTTATTTTTTTTATTTGGTTTGAATAAATATAAAATAATTATGGTCCAAACTAACGCAGTACAACGGTACGTTAATTTCGATTATTGCTATTTCAAAAAAAAAATTCGATTATTGCGTGTAAATAATAATTCTATATTTTAATTATTAAGTCAACCCACGTCTTAATTACTTTCCTACGACTCGTCAAACATTTTCAGAAAACGCGTCTCTTCCCTCTTTCATCAACCATAGTTCATTTTCATACAATTATATCACCTTGGTCCATCAATTTAATTTTTGCATCTCTCTCACATCAGGATCACACTTGTTACATATCGAATCGAATCGAATCGAATTTATCTAAAACATATAAATTTTATATTTTGATCGAGCTCGAGTTAGAGTTTAGAAGATATAATTTTCTCATCGACATATGAGTATTGTTAAAAAAATATCGAATATTTTTCTACTGATAAAACAACAATATTTCAATAGGTTTTACACTCTTTACAAAATTCAATGTGATCGTGATCTTGCATGTGATTAGTTACGAGTTCATTCTTTATGATAATGTTAACTTCGGGCTAATTGCATCAAACCATTCTGTTAAAATTTTGAAAAACATAAAACCTTTTAAAAATATTAATAAGCTAATACATTCTTAATTTTTTAAAAATCAAATGCATTTTAGTCATCTGTTATAAAAACTCAGACACATTCACCTCCTCCGATAAAGAGTTTTATGCCTGATTTTTAAAAATATTATATCTATAAAATGCTATTAATTTTACATAAGATCTAAAATTCAAAAAACAAAACCTACACATTACTAAATTAGTTAATTACTAAGTCGTTTGGAACATGCCAGATGTGTCTCGTATGAACATATTTATTATTTGAGAAAAACTGTAATTTTAGCTTTGTAAGTCTGGATTTAAGTTTTTTAACTTGTCAAAATTTGGTTTTTATCCATTAACTAGAGAAAAATTTGGTTATTTGACACTGATAATTTCATATGTGACTCATGTGATAAAAATAAAAATTATATTACACACATTAAATATATAAAAAAATATAGGGAAATGACAAACCTTTTTCCTCGTATTTAAAGTATTGAAGATCGTTTTGCTTTAATTTTTTTTATAAGATAATTTTTATTTGAGTAATATGTGCTTAATTCTTGCCACATGTGTGTGTGTGTGTGTATATATATATATATATATATATAGACACACCGAAATTTCATTAAATTAATTATTTTATTTTTATTATATATTTTTTGAGATAATATTAGTGAATGATGAATTATTTTGAATAATATTTAGTTGATTGTTGTTTATGAAATTTAATTATACTTTATATTTAAATGTTTTACTAAGAAATCATGTAAAGATAACATATTATATTTTACAACATATTTATCTTATTAATTTAAATAATTGTATCAAAACCGAAATAACCGAACCATTTCGGTAGAAAACCGACGAACCGAAGAAAAATAGTTCGAATATCGGATTATATATTTGTAAAACCAAAAACCGAAATAAAAAATCGAAAATCAAACCGAACCGATCGATGAACACCTCTAACCTCAATTAGAATAAGAAAATGATATTTTCAACAATTATGATTTTGTTAAAAATATCAGCACATTTATAAATTAAGCTATATCGCACATTTGATTCATTTTCATGAAAAGTAAATTAATCAGTCTATTGCAGGATGCAAAGGTATTGATAGCTGCATATTCACTACTCTCTAATTATTTAATGCCTAAAAATATATATCATATACAGTAAATTGTTTTTGTAATACAATCATGTAATGCTGGTCCTGTAATCTTTTACGTGTTGAGATTTTTAGTAAATTTACTTATCAGATATGATACAATATCCCATATCGAAACGAGCAGCCAAGATTTCCAGTGATACAGTGACTTTTAACTCATTCTCAATAGAACATAGACGTTAGTTCAAATCCACGTTAAAACAAAAAATATTTAACCGAAAGAGATAACTAATATGTAAAATAGCGAAATAAAGATACGATACATTAATAAAGTGATTGCAAATGTCTTATCTCGTATTGGAATATTTGATCAATATGAAAGAACTCATAAGCGTGTAAAATAAAATATTTCAATTATAATTTGAATCGATCATTTTTTTTCCCATACGACATATGATTCATATGTATACGAAATCATGGACAATCAGCCTCGTATGCGACATTTGATATTTATATTATAAGAAATGTTACGAAGAAATAACAATAATTCAATGATATATAATGTGAAAATTAAAAGAATCAGTGTATTGTTAGTCAAAGGATCACATGATGAGACTTCCAATAACAAGAAATATAATATTCCATTTCGAGAGAGGTATTTTGTCAGAGAAAGAACTATATGTAGAGGGAAAAAAATATACAAAATAAATAAATTAATTAATCAAGTCATGAAAATAGGTGAATTGTAGCAATTGGGCACAATTGATGGTGCCTAGAAAAAGTAAAAAAAAGCAAGAATTTGGATATTCCATTGGGCCACCAAATTCTCAGCATTCACAGAGTGAAGGAATTGTGGTCCGAATTTTAGGGTGTCCGCGGTCTTAAACTTATAAACCTAATTTTTTTGCCGGTCTTATTACTCTATATTACTATCGCATTAATTTTTTTTTTTTAAAAAAATCAACTTCTATAAAATTATTTCCGCAACTCACAAAACGATCATTTTTTTTAAAAAACAAAAACAAAAAATCAAAGTGGTCGACAATCACTAGTGTCACGCCCCGAGCCTGAGCTCGTGCCTGCGTGACTGCATAATGAGCCTCTATAGCAACTACTTCGTATTCGTCATCGTTTTACGAAAACGATTAACTCAAGTTGCTAAAGAACTCAATTGTAGCTCATTATAAACTCATTTTTAATTCTTTAATTTTTAAGATACGAGACAAGAAGTATTATAATTAGTCTACGCACGCATGACATGTGCATGGACAGAGGGTCGTGCATTATACCCTCTGAGGCTCTGACCGGTAGGCCTCAGCATCTTGGATGTTGTGTATGTTGTATTGGCTTTTCAAAAGTTGACACAACAATTTTTTGGGTTTTCAAAATCCAACGTTGTGGATACCTTTGGGAGTGTGTGCATAAAGTAATGTTCTGACAGAAATTAAAATTTCAAATCAAAAGATTGCATGCCCAATATTTGAATCCATCCCACTTGTTAGGGATACTTTTGCAATCCAATGATAATATGAGGCCTTGTTTTTCTAGTCTCATTATTAGCAAGAAATGTGATTTAACTTAACAATCAACAGAAAACATTAATATTTTATTAAAAAAACGAAATGATCCAAAAGGAGGCGAAAGTTAAAAATAATAATAACTAGCGGCGACATATACATAACTTTTCAATTTTCGATTTTAGTACAATAACTTTTGAATTTTGACTATTTTGATCCATCGACCATATTTTGATCCATCGACCATCCTAATGTTCATTTGTTTGTCGGAAAACGCTCATTAGAGAGTGTCTAAAGCTAAAGTTGCCAATAAATTGCTGATTTCTAGATTTCGAAAGGAAATCAATTTATTTGGAATCAACTAAACATAAAAAAATCGAACAAATCAAACAAACTTTACAAGCATTCCACCAGAATCATTTAATGATTGTGACACTAAAATGTGCTTTAACCATAATCTAATCAGGCACTGCCGAAGTTTATGTAGAAGATTCTATGGATGACCAGATGGATCCAAATGCGTCACACCTTAATGACGTTGGTCACTCTATAGATAAGTGTGATAGTGGGGAATTAAGAAGAAGCTTACATAAATAATTTTGCCTTATATTCCCAAATGAAGGGCATTTCATAAAAAGATTGTTGACTAGAGGCTCGACAGATTTCCTCTGAAGTTGGTCTTGGAAACTTCTGAAAGCAACTCTTGAACGAAGTAGCTATTCTCCACAAGACCGTGGCTTCCTACCTTGACAAGTTCGTCCATTTAAAGACACATAGCAACAGTACTTCTCGACTATCTATGTACAACTAACTCAAGCTCAGAACAACCTGGATGTCCGAATTGACAATGTCGATCCAATCAACTCTTGGTAGACTGCTGCAAGAAATGATGAATTATATGCAGCGTGGTGATGCCAAAAAAAGGAAGAGATGAGAAAGCTAAAAGAAAGGATGAGAACACTACAAGAAATTCAATATACAACCACACTCAAAAGACAACGGTTTTTTAGAAACTGCTTTCTTTTTTTCTTTTAACAACGGTTTTAACGAATACAGTTGTCTTTGTGAATTTTTCTTTGTCAATTGATGGGTCAACGACAACGGTTTTAGAAAACCGTTGTCGATTAGCGTGTTTTTTGGACAAACAACAACGTTTCATTTAAACCGTTGCTATGTTTAGCGATGGTTTTACTAAATCCGTCGCTAAATTTAGCAACGGTTTACATTCTGTCGCTATATGTAGCGACAGTTGTAAGTAAAACCGTCGCTAATTTTAAAATAGCGACGATTTTGCTAAAACTGTTGCTATATTTAGAGACTGATTACAAAACCGTCGCTACATTCAGCGACTGTTTTTAAAAAAACCGTCGTTAATTTAAATTTGCGACGGTTTAATGAAATAAGCGACGGTTTAACCAAAAAAATCGTCGCAAATTGTCTATAAATATCACTGTTTTCATTTCATTTCATTTTCATTAACAACACTTAAAAGTTTTCTCTCTTACACGATTTTAATTTCGATTTAGTATAAATTTTTTCGTTTTATTTTTTGGCAAATTTTTAAGTGTTAATTAAGTTAATGAATATTGTTATCATAGTCAAATTGTAAGTTTTTTTAGATTTGTTAAATTATTAAAAGTAATTTTTTTTTATTTTACTGAAAAACTTATCGACGGAAATAATGAAATAACCGTCGCTAATTAGCGACAGTTTTTGAAAAAATGTCGCAAATGTAGCTATAACAACGGTTAAAAACCGTTGTCTTTGATCGAACCCTTTAACCGCTTTAACAACAGTTTTAAAATGGCTACGACAACGGTTTTTAGCCGTTGTCGTTTGGCATTTTTTTTGTAGTGGAAAGAGAGAAAAAGGAAGATTCAAGAGCATCATCACATGCGTAGAGGTGGTGTTGGTAGTGTAGAAGGAGGAAGTTGAAGCAACAGTCGGTTCAAATATCAGTGATAGGTTTTAGTATGTGTAACATGTTTTTATTGTTTTTTAAAAGCATGATAAAAATATCATTTCACTTAATGAAATACATTATCATTTCTCATTTCTTGTTCAAATTGATGTATTTAATTATTATGTTTGAAGTTTAGTTTTGTTATCACAAAAAAGAAGAAATTATTACATTATAATCCCTTAATTTTGGCGATAACAAACAATATCTAATTGTTATAAGATCCGGTCGTCATTCTATTTATTTCTAGGTGTCGAGCAGGAGTTCAAGAAGCCTAGCCGCATTGCTTTTTTGCATCGGATTCTTCGAGCTGGATCATACGAGTGTCTAACCTAACATTCAATAGCCCAACTAGACACTACCTAGTTATTTCTAACACTCTTTACTTGATATAGCCCTCATTTTCCCTCGCTCTCAAGTTTACTTTAGATCTTTTAGGATCAATCATGGCTTCTTACAACTACTCAAGCCTTTCTTTGAGTCCAAGTGTTGAGAGTTATTTAAACCATTGAATTAAGAGCATTAAAACGTTTAGAATTTGTATTATTTGTTTGAATTGTACCGAGAGTTTCAATTTAAGCAGAGAATAAGTCTTAATATATACTTGCTATGATACACCAGTAATTGCTAGCAACTTATATAAGATCCAGTGAATTAATGGTTTACGTAATTTTTGACGATAAATTTGGATGATATTTTTATATTTTACATTTTTGTTATTAGAAAAAACCTCATCAATAAAAAAAGTCAAGACAAAATTTTATTGTTTATATAGACAATTGTTGCTCTTGATAATTTTTTTTCAAACTTTATACCATGCTACTAATACCAATTATGATTTACAAAATCATATTCCTAAAAATATATATATTTAGAAAAATGCTGAAAATGAATCCATACATTATATAATGTTTAATCCATGAATTAACCGTTCACAAAGACGTGTATGCACGAGTGATTAATAAAAACAATACACGTAAAAGTAGAAAATAATACTTTTTCATTTGTTAAAGCCGGATAGGAGATACTTTTCACAAATTTGACACAAGATTATTCACTAGGTAAAAACACTCATCCGATGTGCTCTTCTTATAATCTAGGTCTCCGGCCCAGTCAACATATGTGAGACGATCTTGCTATATTCATTTATCATGCAATCGATAGGTCGGAATAACGACTAGGTGATTAGCTCTAACTGTCACCAAACCAAAGTGTTCCGTCATATCTAAACTACCAGGAGACATATTATCAGGAAGATGCCAATCAAAACAATGCACCAATTGCGCCACGATTAGCTGAACCACCGTTAGGCCCAACTGCAATCCGGGGCATCCTCTTCGACCAGATCCGAATGGTATGAGCATAAAATGATGCCCTCGAAAATCCACATTGTTCCCATGAAATCTTTCTGGTGAAAACATTTCAGGATCGGTCCAAACATTAGGATCCCTCCCAATAGCCCATATGTTCACCAAGACTCGTGATTGTTTTGGTATGTCGAATCCATCAACAACACAATCTTCCATCGAATGATGGATTAACAACGGGCCGACAGGGTGGAGCCTAAATGCTTCCTTCACAACAGAGTCCAAGTATTTAAGTTTGTTGAGGTGTGATTCATTTACCATTTGGTCCATACCCACAACTTCTTGCAGTTCTTTCTGAAGTTCTTTCATCACTTGAGGATGCTTAATGACTTCTGAAAGTGTCCATTCTATTGCTGCAGCTGAAGTGTCCATTCCAGCTAGTAACATATCCTGTTGGGTAAAATATGATGGAAAATCAGGTCTTAAGAGTACATGATATTCTAGCTAGTTTAAACGATTATAATAACAAGATTACAAGCTCTGGATTTTGTAAATATTGATTGTACAATTTGATCAAAATAGCAGAAAATTGAAAAATAGTGTAGCAAAATTGTACAGGCAAGTTGGAAAAAAATTGTTTTTTGCAATTTGTTATATATATGGTTAATTTGGAAAGTCCAATTCTGGCATATTAGTATGAAGTTGTTCGAGTTTAAGATCGGGGAGTGGAATTCTGGCGCATGGATTCAAAGAGAGCAAAATAATTACCAAGAGAACGGCCTTGACATGGCGACGATCGAATTCGAATCCGGCATTTCCAGACTCCATAATCTCCATCATCGTGTCAACGAAATCCTTTGCTTGCTTGTCCTCTTTCTTGTTCTCGACATGTTCATCGATAATCTTCTCCAAGAACTCATCAAAAATCTTGCTCAGATCCTTCAACCTACGAGCAGAACCCTGTAGATCTAGAAACCTAAGATATGGGAAGTAGTCCCCAATGTTAAAAGCTGCTGCCTCCTCCATTGTCGTCTTCATCACAGCTTTAAACCCTTTTTCGTTCAGATCTTTATCCTCGTACTTCTTCCCGAACACCATCAAACAGGTAATATCAGCGCTGAGATTCGCGATTCTCACGCTCATATCAACGGCAGCAGAACCAGCATGTTTCAGAGAGTCAACGAAAAGGTCGACTTCGGACTTCCTCATGGGCTGAAACTGTTTGATTTTGAGGTTGGTAAGCAGCTCCAGGGTACAGAGTTTACGCATGTTTCGCCAGTACGGGCCGTACTTCCCGAACACGATATTTTTCTGGCCATGGCTAAGGTAATAGGCAGCCTCATGGTGCGGCCTGTCACAGAAAACATGGTCGTATGTCTTCAGAAAGAGCTCGGCGGCGGCGGGGGAGGAGACGATTATGGTTGGCACGGAGCCGAATTTCGTATACATGATCGGGCCATGTTTTCGAGCTAAATGATATAAATCTTGGTGGGGGTTTTTACCCAACAGATGGAAATGACCTAAGATCGGAAGAGCTTTTGGTCCAGGAGGAAGCTTGTTTTTCCTCCTCCCGAAGGGAAGCAGTTCTTGAAGAAGATAGAGAAATAGGATTGTTGATATGGATATGATCCAAATCCAAGCCATTGAAGTTAGACGATTGCAGAAGAGATGGATAAAGAGATTTATTGAATAAAATCAAAACTGAACAATTTATATTTATAATCGGAAATGAATTATTGAGTTTCATATATAGTTTTTATTTTTTTCATAACAAAAAATTTTGTGATACGATTTTAAGAATCAATTTATGTAAGACGATTTTTATTTGTCTCACTCATGCAAAAAAATTTATTTTTAATATTAAAATTTTTTTATTATTATAAATACGAACAAAATTAATCTGTCTTTCAGAATTTATGCGTAAAACAGTCTCATAATATACCTCCAATTTCTTTATTACAAAATTTGATGGTTTCTTGATTTGATGAGCCCTAGTACTATTTTATATAGTATATAATTAGCCTTCAACCGTCACATGAGCATATATTTATATATCTACAAAAGATTATTTTTATTACAATTTTTAATCATATATAACTAATTTGATTTAAATAAAAAAGAATAAAAATATATAAATATTTATAACTATGTTAAGTTTTAAATTTTTTAAATATTTGGTTGGTTGATTGAAAAATTAGATAAAAGAATTAGTTAAATTAGGGAAAAATTTAAGGATAATAAAAATATTAAGTTTCACCAACACACTAATAAGATGTTTAACTTTAATATATGCTACTATTTATCGCACACGCGTTTTGTGAGCGTGTATATATATAATAATTACAATAATTTTAAATAATATATAATTAATTTAATTTGAATGAAATAAAAAAATATAAATATAAAAAAATATTTATAATTATTAAGTATTAAATAATTTGTATTATTTAGATCGTTGATTAAAAAATTAGTGAGAGAAGGAAATGGTTTAACTTCGAAGTCATATATATGTATAAATATATTTTATTAGAGTAGTCTTTCTAATTGATTAAAAAGAATGGACATTTTTTTTTACATGTGATTCAAATTTAGATCACATTTTCTTCAAGCAGATTCGGATCATAATTTATTAATAACACAAAGTAAAAAAAAAAAAAATTGGATCCAAAATGAATTGTTGAGTGTCAAATATAAAATATTGAATTATTGTACTTATAATATATATATTATTAGTCCATCTCTCTTCCTACGGGGGTTGCGCTATTTTGGCAATATATATATTATTAGGCCATCTCTAGCTTTTTTTCTTTCAACGGGGCTGCTCACATGTTTGTTTGTTTGTTTTTTATTATATGTATTTATTATAAATATTTGTATTATAAATATTATTTAAATAATAGTAGAATATTTATTTTATTATTTTAACAATTAGATATTTAATCATATAAATTTAATAAATAATAATTATTGATTTTTAAAATATTTATTTATTTATGTTAATTATTATTAATTAAGGATTAATTTGATTTAATGATTTATAATAAATATAATTATAAATACAAATGTTTAATTAAATTATAAACTTAAATATTATTATTTAAATTTATTAATAATAAAATCTTAGTCATAATTAAAAATATATTAAATGAAATATAATAACTAATATACGTACAACAAAAGGACTATTTCGAGAAAATTCTTTTTTGTGTAAGATTGAAGTAAATGGGTTGGAGATGAATATTGTATTTGGTGCAGAAATCACACTATTTTAGTGTAAAAGTTGTACCAATATTGATTTTGTGATCGGAGATGGCCTTATACATATATAAGTGTAGAATTGTGTGCTATATATAATAGGTTTTTCCAAAAATCTAATGCTAAAAAAATGAGATTAATATTATATTTAATAATGTTCCAATTTCCTAGTTGTGCAGTTGGTGGTGTGATTCGTGATCATGGGGGACAACCGATTTTGGCTTTCGGAGAATTGATTAACAAGGCCCAATCTGTTACAATGACCGAGCTTCTTGCCATCCAGGTTGGCTTGAACGTCGCTAGGCAGCACAACATTCAGATTCATCAAATCACTTCGGACTCTCTTCTTGCAGTGCAAGCAGTCACAAGGCCAGAAGAGGATCTTAGTTATGTGGGTTCAATTGCTACGGATATTAGCATACTTATGGAGGCACTCGAGAGCCCTCATCTTATTCATGTTAGGAGATCGGCTAACCGGGTGGCTCACTCGGTTGCTGCTTTTGCTTTTTCATCCTCCTCTCATTTTGTTTGGGGGCATGGATCTTTTCCTTTGTGGTTGATTAAACTTCTAATTGAGGACCTATCTTCTTCTTAATAAATTACAAGATTTCAGTTGTAAAAAAAAAATAATGTTCCAATTTCCAATCGATTATAGCAAGACATTTGATAATATAAAATATATTTCAATATTTGCATCGATTAAAGCTTTTCATTAAATTTTAATTTGGTTTTCAGTTTTTCTTTTTAATTCCATATCAAGTGCTTCTTTATTATTTAATAAAATTAAATATTTTAAAACAAATAGAAAAAAATTAATGCATTTAAATGTGAAGTTTTTCAATTTTTTTAATACACATTTGAAACAGATATTTTTTTATAATTATAAACTATATTGCATTAATTATATAATTTCATTTAATTTTTGTTATGATTTTGAGTTTTGTGTTATTAAGTATTATATATTTAGTTCTCACTACTTTTTAACAAATTAAATAAAATTTATATAATCTTATATTTTTGAACTTTTTAAAAGTGCGTTATCGTTAATTTTTTGGTATATTAAATGTCTACAAATTATGATTAATAATATTATTATCATTATTTTCATAATTAGAAATTTAATATAAATATATTTTAATATGTTGCCAAAATTAATTATGATTTTAATCAAAAGTTATTAATATAATAAAAATGACATAAAATTTGACTTTTTGAAATAAAAAATTGATAGATTAAATAATATATGATTTTTAAAATTTTTTATTATTAACATTTCTACGATATAATAATTTTTATAATAATATTTAAAATTTAAATATATTTATTATATTATATTAATAATTTTAAAATAATTACCCAAATACTAAATATTTATTTCGACTTTTAAAATCTATCGATAATGAAAGAGTGGGGACATTCAATTAATTTGCAGGCCTGCAGTCAACTTCGTTTGTATAAATTATCTAGAAAAGTACAGGTTCAACGACTTTTAGACACTGACTGACCCAACTCTTCGGGGGCGTTTGAGTTGACACGTGAAGGTCGGGATATCGGGAAATTGGACGTCAGTCTCACGTCGTCGATTTTGTTTTGTTCAGTCTTTGAGTACTTTTTTAGTATCACATTTCCAAATGAAGTGTACCATATTTTCTACATGAAGTGTACCACATTTTGTATGACATAGTACCATAATTTTGTGGATAAAGAGTGAACCCAAAGAAATATTTTGATTGGAGATTTTTCACTAACTTTCTCTCGGGATCTCAAAAAATTCCATGTCATCATTTTTTTAATAGCAACATTAATTAAAATAAATGCATCCAACGTTATGAAGCAACAAATAAAGAGTGGTGGATCATATGGCAAATAAATAAATTCTTGGGAATAATGCCAATTGATTTGACATGTTAAATTTTTTTTTATAATAAGATAAACAAATAAGAGAGTGTTATCTACGTGATATAATATTAGACAAAGTTATCTTGTCTTTATATTATAAAATTTTGATCAATATAACATATTTAACGAGTTTTAATGATTTTTCTAGATTTTAAAAGTTTGGAAATATTTAGTCAAGACTTTTGTATATCATGTAGAAGTCTAATGATATTTAAAATAGACTTTTATAGAGTTTTAAAAAGTCAAGTGATGTTCAAATTTGACTTTTAAAAACTCTATAAAAGTCTATATATATTCAAAATTTCAATATATTTTTAATAACTTTATGAAATTCATTTATATACAAACATTAAATCCTATGATACAACTATGAATTGTCAAAAATTGTCTTTGGTTCAATGGAAAATTTTGGATGAATTTTAAAATTTCGAACTCATATACAAATTTTTTTTCTCAACTCACATCACATCACATTTATTATCTTCCAATTTTGTTTTTTCTCTCATCTATCTCTATCACTCTCTAATTTTAAAAATTTAACTCTTTATACACTTTCTTTTCTCTTTTCAGATTTTTTTTTCTGATTGCTGATTTAATATTTTTTATTTTTAATATCATTGAAAATTTTGAATTTTATAACTGATTTTGTGATTTTAATTTATGATTTATATAAATTAACATAATATTCAATAATAACAAAAGATGATTAAAAAAAATAACGTTACTTAATTCTTAATAGTTGAATAGTCTAATAACAAGTATAATAAAAATATAAAATAAAAATTAAGATTTTAATCTCTAATTTATAAATAAATTTTATGATAAAATTGGTAAAATAATTTGTTTCCTTTTTTAAAAAAAATTATATTTTATTTCTTTATTTTATGACTTCTAATCTTGAAATTCTACCATGTTTAAAATTATAATCATGAATTTTTTAATAAAATTATTACACTAAATAAAAGAAAATGTCATAGAATTGAAATTAATAGTACTTTTTTTAATAAATAAAATCAAAAAAAATTATTAATTTTTTGACTAAAAATTGATTTTTTTTAAAATTCATTTTTAACATTTTCATTTAATATGTAAACTATCATATTTTTATAAAAAAATTATATTCACACCATGGTAAGTAATATTTTTTTCACATTTTCAAACACAAGATTAACTAATTTTTTTAAGAAAATGACATCCTCAAGTGTGTATGTGTGTGTTTGTGAGTCTATATTATTATTATCAATTTAAATGTATTTGAGGATGTCATTTTTATATAAAAAAAATGCGTAATTGATTTTTATAAAAACATTAATCCTGCTGTGAAAAAGTAAAAATTTACGGTAAAAAGTAAAAATCTCAAACTCTCAAAATTATCACACTACACACTTTATAATATTTTTCTCTCAACTCAATTGTGATTTTCTTCACAAATGAGAGATCTATTTATAGAAAACTTTTACAAATAATCCAAAATTAAATTACATCATTACCTTCATCATCACACACAAATTTCAATATTCAACACCTAATTTTATCTAATTTTCAACATTCAAATATTCAATACACACATTTTAAATATTATTTTTCAACACTCCTCCTTGTGATGATGATCATAATGATTGTCTTCATTACGTGTTTTTATAATGTCTCGTTAAAAACCTTACTAGGAAAAACCCATTGGGATAAAAACCATAGTAAGGGAAAAAGAGTGCAGTCACGTAAACTCCCCCTCATGTTGACACGAACAATTCTTCACAAATTTCGTAGATTGCGCATCCCAATATTATATATGTGCTTTCTGAATATTGTCGTAGGAAGTGCCTTTGTGAAGAGATCTGATGAGTTTTCACTTGATTGAATGTGACGAACATCAATACATTTATTCTTCTCAAGCTCCTTGGTGAATGCGAAGAACTTAGGAGGAATATGTTTAGTTCTGTCGCTTTTTATGTATTATTCTTTCATTTGAGCGACACATGCAACATTATCTTCATATAGTATCACAGGCTTCTCGTCGAATGATAATCCGCATGAGATTTGGATATGTTGAGTCATTGATTTTAACCACACACATTCACGGCTTGCTTCATGTAGTGCAATAATCTCGGCATGATTTGATGAAGTTGTTACAAGTGTTTGTTTCTGTGAACGCCAAGAAATTGCAGTGCCTCCACGAGTAAATACATATCCAGTTTGAGAACGTGCTTTGTGTGGATCAGATAAGTATCCAGCATCGGCATAACCAATTATACTTGGATTAGCATCTTTTGAATACAAAAGTCCCAAGTCTGTCGTTCCTCGTAGATAACGGAATATATGTTTAATTCCGTTCCAATGTCTCTTTGTTGGATATGTGCTAAATCTTGCCAATAAATTTACGGCAAAAGATATATCAGGCCTTGTACAATTTGTAAGATACATAAGGGCACCGATAGCACTTAGATATGGTACTTCTGGACCAAGAATATCTTCATCATCTTCACATGGACGGAATGGATCCTTTTCTATGTTTAATGATCTAACAACCATTGGAGTACTTAAAGGATTTGATTTGTCCATATTAAAACGTTTAAGGATCTTTTCTGTATAATTTGTCTGGTGAACAAATATTCCACATTCTTTTTGTTCAATTTGTAAACCCAGACAATACTTGGTTTTTCCAAGATCCTTCATTTCAAATTCTTCTTTCAAGTATGACACAACTTCTTGAATTTCCTTATTTGTTCCAATGATGTTTAAATCATCAACATATACAGCAATAATTACGCATCCGGATGTTGTTTTCTTAATGAAAACACAAGGGCATATTGAATTATTTACATATCCCTTTTTCATCAAGTGATCACTTAGCCTATTATACCACATTCTGCCGGATTGCTTCAACCCATATAATGATCTTAGTAATTTCACAGAATAACATTCTCTGGGTTTTGAACTTTGTGCTTCAGGCATCTTAAATCCTTCAGGGATTTTCATATATATATTACTATCAAGTGATCCATATAAGTAGGCTGTAACAACATCCATAAGACGCATTTCTAAATTTTCAGATACTGCCAAGCTAATCAAATACCGAAACGTAATTGCATCCATCACAGGAGAATACGTTTCTTCATAATCAATTCCAGGCCTTTGAGAAAAACCTTGTGCAACAAGTCGAGCTTTATATCTTACTATTTCATTTTTCTCATTTCGCTTTCGAATAAAAACCCATTTGTATCCAACAGGTTTTACACCTTCAGGTGTAAGGACTATAGGTCCAAAAACATTACGTTTATTTAGCGAATCCAATTCAACCTGGATGACATCTTTCCATTTTATGCAATCCTGCCGATTTTTACATTCACCAAAAGATTTTGGTTCATGATATTCATTATTATTTATGATGTCGATTGCCACATTATAAGAAAATATATCATCAATTTTTTCTATATCTTTTCGGTTCCATATTTTTCCAGTATTAATATAATTGATAGAGATTTCATGATTCTCGTCAGTTTGTGGTTCTGCCAGAACATTTTCATCATCATGTGTTTCTTCAGGAACAACATTCTCTATTTTGTGATCATCATGTGTTTTTTCAGGAACATCATTCTCTATTTTGTGATCATTGTGTTTCTCTATGAATTTTTTTTTTCGATGATTTTTATCCCTGGAACCGATTGGCCTTCCACGCTTCAGGCGTTTTACGACATCATGACTTTGTTCAATTTGTTTCTTTGGAATTTCAATTCGAGCAGGAGCATTTACAGCATGTATATATGATTTAGTTACCCCTTTTGTATCTGTAAATGCATCTGGTATTTGATTTGCTATTCTTTGCAAGTGCACAATTTGCTGTACATCTTTTTCACATTGTTGTGTTCTTGGATCCAGATGTAACAATGATGATACATACCATGTAATTTCTTTTTCGGTATGTTTCTTGTCTCCCCCTAACATTGGGAAGATTTCCTCATTAAAATGACAATCAGCAAAACGTGCTGTGAACACGTCGCCTGTCTGAGGTTCAAGATATCGAATGATTGATGGACTATCATAACCGATATAAATACCAATCTTTCTTTGAGGTCCCATTTTCTTTCGTTGAGGTGGTGCAATAGGCACATACACCATACATCCAAAAATTCTCAGATGAGAAATGTCTGGTTCTTTACCAAATGCAAGCTGCAATGGGGAGTATTTATGATATGCACTTGGTCTGATGCGAATTAATGAAGCAGCATGTAAAATTGCATGTCCCCATATAGAAATAGGGAGCTTTGTTTTCATAATCATTGGTCTAGCAATCATTTGCAGACGTTTAATCAATGATTCAGCCAATCCATTTTGAGTATGTACATGAGCAACAGGATGCTCAACAATGATTCCCATAGACATACAATAATCATTGAAAGTCTGGGAAGTAAATTCACCAGCATTATCAAGTCTAATTTTCTTGATTGTATAATCGGGAAATTGATTCCTCAATTTTATTATTTGAGCAAGTAATCTTGCAAATGCAACATTTCGAGTTGACAATAAACATACATGTGACCATCTGCTGGAGGCATCAATCAATACCATAAAGTATCTGAATGGTCCACATGGTGGATGGATTGGTCCACAAATATCACCCTGAATACGTTCAAGAAACATTGGTGATTCAGTTTGGATTTTGGCTGGTGATGGTCTTATAATAAGTTTTCCAAGAGAACATGCTTTACATTGAAACTTATTATTCTGAAAGATCTTCTGGTCTTTCAATGGATGACCATGTGTATTTTCTATAATTCTTCGCATCATTGTTGAACCAGGATGTCCTAATCGATCATGCCAATTGGTTAATATTGAAGAATTATCAATTACCATGTTTGATTCAATGGGACGTATATGTGTATAATGCAATCCAGTAGGGAGCATTGGTAGTTTTTCAATCACATATTTCTTTCCTGATTTATATGTGGTAAGACACATATATTTCTCATTCCCTTCATTCATTGTTTGAGTATCATACCCATGGGAATATATATCATTAAAACTCAACAAATTTCTTTTCGATTGTGGTGAATATAAAGCATCATTGATCAAAAATTTTGTACCATTAGGTAACAAAAATTGTGCTTTACCACATCCTTTAATCAAGTCTACAGGACCTGATATTGTATTCACCATTGTTTTTGTTGGTTTTAGTTCCAAGAAATATCTTTTATCTCGGAGGATAGTGTGTGTTGTACCACTATCAGGTATGCAAACTTCAGCTTGGTTCGTAGCATTTTCCATATTTGAACTTCAAAAAAATATGCAATGAAATAAAATTATTGACAATAAAATATAATACAATATAACACACTATAAAACATTATCATACGAGTACATGGAAAAATAAAATTTTTTACATATTTATTCCACCAGCAAATTGATCATTATCTGAGAAATCAATCAGAAAATCTCCAGCATCAAAATGAGTTGAGCCACTTAAAGGTTCACTGTGTTCAGTA
Organism: Primulina huaijiensis; assembly: GCF_012295235.1. Classification (NCBI taxonomy): domain Eukaryota; kingdom Viridiplantae; phylum Streptophyta; class Magnoliopsida; order Lamiales; family Gesneriaceae; genus Primulina; species Primulina huaijiensis. The sequence goes on along the minus strand of NC_133323.1, from coordinate 6,197,337 downwards.
AAGTTGGTCTCATTTTCTTTCTCCTTTATTGATTCTTTATAAAGTTTACAAAGGTGCTCAGGGGCTCTACAAATACGGGACCAATGTCCTGGAGTACCATATCTGAAACAAGAACTTTCAAATCTTTTTGAGTGATTCCCATTAACACTCATATTTTCTTGATGCCTTTTCGGTGGGTGGTTTGGGACGCTCTTTTGAGATGAGTTATAGAAATAACTATCTCGATTCTTTTCAAAATCACGGCCGCGTCCACGACCATGACCACTTCCACGTCCCCGTCCACGACCACGACCTCGATTTTGTCTTCGACCAAAATCTTGTCTATAACTTTGATTTTGGTTTTCAGGTTTAAATTCATTTTTGCTTACATCATTTACTTCTGGAATTGCTGTTGATCCAGTTGGTCGGGACTGATGATTTCTCATTAATAGCTCGTTGTTCTTTTCCGCCACAAGAAGACAGGCGATGAGCTCAGAATATCTCGCAAATCCACGCACTTTATATTGATGCTGTAAAGTTATATTTGATGCATGAAACGTGGAAAATGTTTTTTCAAGCATTTCCGATTCTGTGACTTCATGTCCACAAAATTTTAATTACGAGATTATTCGATACATCGCCGAATTGTAATAACTTACTTTCTTAAAATTTTGGAATCTCAACATATTCCATTCATCACGGGCGGTCGGAAGTATAACTTTCCTTATATGTTCAAATCTTTCTTTTAATCCTTTCCACAGAGCCATTGGATCTTTTTCGATGAGGTATTCACATTTCAAACCTTCATCAAGATGTCGGCGCAAAAATATTATAGCTTTTGCGTTTTCTTGTGATGAAGATATACCATTTTCTTTAATAGTCTCGCTTAGACCCAATGACTCAAGATTCATTTCTACATCGAGAGTCCATGGCATATAATTTTTTCCCGTAATGTCGAGTGCAACAAATTCGAGCTTTGTCAAGTTTGACATGGTGGTACTAAAAAAAATTACGATGCATTTTATTAGTTAATGAATATTACAATACAAAGTAATGGATAAACAACAAATACAAGCATTCGTAAAAATAAAGAAAACACACGAGGAGGATATTCTCCGATAAGTACAAGATTCGTGAGTATTATAACCAAAATAATTAAAAATAACTTTGTGAAAGCCATCTTCTTTTTTCTTCAAAAATTTGATGAAGAATAATTTTAGAGAAGAAGAGAAAGTTGGAGTGATTGAATATGTTTGTGAGATCATATTTATAGGGCAAAAACTAGCCGTTTTGTTACCGTTTATGACCGTTGGTGTACAAGAAAATAAATGTATGTATTTGTATAATTTTATGGTAATAATATGGTGTATATAATATTAGTAATGTTTTAAATAATTATGTATATCATATCACATTATTATAATGAGGTGTCATAAGATATTTTGTTTAAAAACCTTATAGACTTTTATATTTATCGTATCCCTTACCGGGAGTGTGGGATGTCATCTTAACATCCTCCCAGGATTTATAACAAGTTTTTGAAAAATTTATTTTATTATAACATTATATTATATATTAAGTATATTACTTTTGCCACATATTGCATCATTTGTTATTGACGATTTCTAAAAATTGTAGTTATGATACTAATTATTTTGCATAATAGCAAAAAATATATTGACAGCTAAATAATTATCGATGATTATATAATTTGATCCCAAAATTTATGAGATAACAAATAAATTGTTGAAACGTCATCTTTTATATTCTTGTTATTCTTCAGGAATAACTTAATTCAAATTGGATTTAGTAAATTAATTGATCGATCACACTTCTAGCGTATTTTACATTTATTTACAAGTAAAGTAAGATATGATCATGCAGGTGATCGATTTCTTTCAAAACGATCAGCCTCCATTATTCTTGAGATTGAGATATTCACTTATTTTTTAAAAAGGTTTATCGGTCCATTATTCTAAATGTTTCAGTAGAACATGCTCGTCTAAAGAGACAAAATATTATAATTTTTTATGTCAAAAATATTACTTATTATTATAAATATAAACATAATTAATCCGTTTATAAATAAAGATATGTGAATACATTAATGTGTATTCAAGTTTAAAATAAAATTAAATACTAATAAAACATAAAATTACAAAACTGAAACATAATTTTGAAGAGTAAAAAAATCAAAAAGCAAAACCTGACAATTTAAACGAATATATCGATTATTTTTACATTATTTTATCATTGACGTGAGTGAATTTGCACTTTGTCTGTCAACATCGTGGTTGCCGAAATTTATTTCAACAGTCTGCATTCAACTTTTCGTTTCTGCGTAAAATATCTTGAAGGATTTGAACAGGCCAATGCTAGACTGGAACTTTAATTGTATGCGGACATATATCGACAGAGTCAAAAATATAGTTCTGTATGAGTTAAAATTTTAAATTTTAGAATTTTTTAATATTATAAATTGATATATCCGAACTAATATCATATTATTTCAAAATTAAACAAAATTTATATATAAATTTTGTTAAAAAAAATTGGACCACCCGAACTTATATATATATATTCAGTGTTGATCTTAAATACGGCTACAAAGGCAATAAAAAAAGATGAAAATTCTATTGATTGACTAGAGAAAAATCAAACCTTCTTTTATATTGGAGTCCCGCACGTATCCCGTGTTTATACAATTGATAATTATTCGAACTTGATAGTTTTTTTTAATAATTTCAAAATATTATAT
>NC_133323.1:6187033-6194275 GCF_012295235.1 Primulina huaijiensis | reverse complement strand
TATATATAATATTTGAACTAGAATAACCCTCACAATATCTTGAAAGAAGTTGAGGAATACAATGGATTGGATTTGGACAGCAATGCCAGCGATTCTGTTTATCTATCTTCTTCGACTAATCCTAAGTATAGGAAAGAAGAAAAGACTGCCACCAGGCCCAATCGGGATTCCAATTCTAGGCCATTTTCATTTACTGGGAAAAAATCCCCACCATGATTTGAACCAACTAGCCCGTAAATATGGCCCGATCATGTATCTACGATTCGGGTACGTGCCCACCATTGTCATCTCATCGCCCGCTGGAGCGGAGCTCATACTCAAAACACACGATCTTATTTTCGCTAGCAGGCCTCACCACGAAGCATCGCAATATATCGGCTACGGACAGACGAATTTATCGTTCGGGCAGTATGGACCGTACTGGAGGAACATGCGTAAGCTGTGCACATTGGAGCTGATGAATAATCATAAGATCAATCAATTTCGAGACATGAGAAAAGCGGAGATCGGGCTTCTTGTTAGTTCACTCAAACAGGCAGCTGAATCTATCCAAACTGTGGATATCAGCGCAAAAATTTCGGGCCTTTCTGCGGATATGATCTGCTTGATGGTTTTTGGGAGAAAACATGCCGAAAAGGACTTGAATGAGAAGGGTTTCAAAGCTGTGGTTACCAAGGCTTTGCAGCTTGGTGCGAAATTCAATCTGGGGGATTATTTTCCTTACCTTGGGGCGATTGATCTGCAGGGATTGACTCGGCAGATGAAAGATTTGAGTAAGATTTTTGATGGGTTTTTGGAGAAGATCATCGATGAACATGTTGAGAAGAAGAAGAAGGAAAACAAGGAAACAGTGGATTTTGTTGACACGATGTTGCGTATAATGGAGTCCGGAGAAGCTGAGTTTGAGTTCGATCGTCGGCATATTAAAGCGGTGCTCTTGGTAAGTATGTAAATGTTTCATTTGTTTGTGAATTTTAATATTTTTGTCATAATTGTGAAATTCATAATTAGATTGTCAAGCACGTATTATTATCTCTTGATAAATTTTTTTAACCACGAAACTAAAAAAATATAATAAAATTGGATATTTAATTATATTATTTTGAAAAAAAAATGGTTAAAACTGATAAATTCAACGATATACACGCCTTTGAGTATTTATATGACTTCCATTGTCTGCACGATTCCTAATACACACTCGAGAAAATATTACTACTAAAGCTACATGTCTTATCGCTTCTAATATATACACTTGACCCATATTTTTTTCCCTTATGCAGGACATGTTTGTAGCAGGAATGGACACTTCGGCAACTACGGTGGAATGGGCAATATCTGAACTTATCAGGCACCCACAAGTTATGAAGAAGCTGCAACAAGAACTTGAGTCTATTGCTGGCCTCGACCACATGATTGAAGAGTCTCACATTGACAAGTTTCAGTACTTGGATATGGTCATCAAGGAGACCCTAAGACTCCACCCTGTTATACCTCTGTTACTCCCTCACGAATCCATGGAGGATTGTATGATCGATGGGTTTCACATACCAAGAAAATCACGTGTTCTTGTTAACGTATGGGCTATTGGGAGAGATCCTAATGTGTGGCCGGACCCTGAAAAATTTTCGCCAGAGAGATTTGCTGAAACAGATGTCGACATTCGAGGACGTGATTTCCGGCTCCTACCTTTTGGGTCTGGTCGAAGAAGTTGCCCGGGAATGCAGTTGGGGCTCACGGCAGTTCGATTGATGCTGTCTCAATTGGTGCATTGTTTCGATTGGGAGCTTCCAAATGGTATGTTGGCAAGTGATTTGGACATGAATGAACACTTTGGTCTGGTTACCTCTAGAAAAGAGCATCTTTTGGCCCGTCCTATTTATAGGTTACATCATTAAATGATAAATTGTGTGGTATAAAAATTCTTTTACTTTTTTTTGGGGAAAAGTTTCAGGAAATTTGTAGCCAAAAATAAAATATATGTTTGGTTATTTTGTATAAATATAATTGTTATTTTACATGCATGTCAAATCATGCCATATATTACTGAATAAAATTATTTCACATGAATTATATACATGGGTTATAATATAATAATAATAATATTTTTAGGAAAAAAGTAAGAAGTTTAGTTAAAAGGGAAAATTCTAATACTAGCTAGTCTTGTATATTTATTTTTGTGATTTTGGTAATTTATGTTATCAAATTTTCGCTTTTGTACGTTATTTATGTTTTTTTTTTGTAATTTTATTCATTTATCTGATGTGACACTGATTTGATATTTACGAAGCTCTGGCGTAATGTCGATGTGTGCAGTTTCACACCAGCACTCTTAATGAAAAATGACTAAAATTGTTTAAAAAAATTGAATGATATGTGACTAAGACTGAAATTTCACAGCATAGAGGATCAAGATGGCAAAGAAATAAATATAAATGACCAAAACTGCAGTTTAGCTAATTAGCATTAATGATATTTTTGCGAAATATGGAAACTAGGGAAATTTGTTTATAAGGAATGAAATTAAAAATCAACGAGTGTTTGATTTGCTTACATGTGCAAATCAGTAAACTTGCAGAAGAATATGCGACACACTAAATTGACGGATCGAGCAAAAATTTAGTCATAACATTAATAAGAAAGTGAACTAAATTGTGAACAATAAAGATCGGGTTTAAGGTCATTCGAGGCAATGTCTAGAAGACGAACTGAAGTTGTTGTTTTCTCTCATAGAATCTACTTGTGAAGGTTGATTGCTAAATTTTGACCGTTGGATTGGGTTGAAATTAAACAGCATATTCATAACATCATGTGATACATTTTGCACGCTGGAGATCTGATTTAGATGTCTGTAATGCTGAAAATAAGTTCTGGACAGTGGTCTTCTACTTGCTGCTAAAATGCTCGAAACTTAGACTGATTTTGCTCGAATTTGGACAGCCTCTTGCTCGATATTTTGAGAGAGTTTCTAAATTGTTTTTTGTTGTCTTTCTCCATGTATCGGAGGATGTTTATAGGCGCTAAGAAGGTTTGATTAGCCAAATTCTCGTCCACAATTTCTCCAAATCAGTCAATAACTGGCCGAAAATTTTGAGTCCCTATGGCTGACATGATTTTCAAAATTTCTGAAATGCAAAGTATGAAAATGTGGTCTTCACACATCGTGAGTATTCAGGCCATAACAACGACCTCAGCATGTATGACGCTCAACTATATATTGCCACATACATCCAATCATATTAATAATCAATACGACATCCGCCGTATCAAATTTGAATCGAATGAAGCTCAAGATGTAATGTCATGCTCAATACTCAATAATCAACAAATGTCAATAATATAATCCCTAAGCATATCAACATATTTGTCATGAATATTGATATCATCATCTAGTTCAAATAATTCACAGTCAAGTAATACAGATGAAATGATAGATTTACCCAGTAAAATAGGTATCTGATTAAAATGGTGCAATCCCAAAATCAGCTCAAATCACATGGCAACTTAGTTTAAAAAAAAAAAACCATTCTATTTCAAATTTGTACTCAATTTGTCGAATTAAATTCTCAAAAATATTCAAAATGTTTTCTTGAATCTCAAAAGATCAACATAATCCAAGCAACATACCATTTTTTTTATTACTACATACGCTGGAGAGGGGGATCGAACCCGGGGAGAGAGCCAGCTTAAGCTGGTGGGTGAGACCATTGGGCTAAAGCCCGGTCTCCCAAGCAACATACCATTTTATCTCATAATATTAAGTTCACAATATTTTTAGTTTGATCAAGGTTCGGTTTCAGGCTTTTATCTCACTCGATACTCATCCAAAATTTACAAAGATCTATAAAGCTGAATCCTTTGATTATCTACATTTTATTAGTTCATAATAATGTGTAAATAGTTCATTTAACTTTTTTAAATTGCGCCACATACAAATGTCATATACAAACAGAGATGTTATTCATTTCCAGCTCGTCCTTTTTTTTTTAGAAAAGCCTTATAAATTCCTTTTCTGATCTAATTCACTTGGGACTTGTTGCACATCCGACTTATACCCGAGATTCAGCTTTGATTTCCAATAAACTTAACAAGAAACCTAGATTCGAAGTATTAAGTGAGTGATTACTCGTATACCTTCAAAAATCTCAAGGTTTTCAAGTCAAGAACGCATGTCAAAATTGAATCAGCCCTTCGAATTTGTTCAATTTCCTCGTTGCACCAGAAACTTGCTGTAATTCATGAATTCCAGGAGGAATCTTGCTTCTACAAGATGATTTTTCAATACTAGAAAAAAGATCATAAACACGAAAAAAATGTTGTGAAAGATGGTATTTCTAAAAGTATGCTGAAAGACAACGGTTTTAAATCATTATCTTTTAACACGAGAACTAAATTCCACTATGGTTAAAATCCGTCGACAACATTTATAAGATGGTTACACAATAAATTAAAATTGTTGTCTTTGACATCAAAAAACAATTATTTCCTCATCATTTTGTAACAATTGTCTTTGTAATATAAAACATTGTTATTTTTACAAAATGTACAAATATGTCAAAAAAATTCTACAAATAACAGTTATGATTATCACCAAAAATTCCAAAAAATAACTATAATCAACATTTACATAAGATTTATAGAAAACTTCTTACAATATGCTAAGTATACATGACGAACAAGTTGCAACGAAAAACCATAATCATAACTGATGCGATCCGGGTGAAATGGATGAGCCAGGTCGGGTGCTCCACGGGACCTGCACACAAGGAAAGAAACTCGTGAATGAGCGCCGGAGGAGTGTCCGGCGTGGCCACTCCGATGCTTAAGTCAGTGAATGACTCAACAAAAGACCAATGTAACCAAGTGATGGTTGTGATATTGGTGTAGAAGTGTAGACAATCAAATGAATGATCCTTAATGCAAAGAGAGCACCTGATATTTATAATAGGAGAAATAATGATGACCTCGTTCTTCGTGCTACCTACTAATTATAGTAGGCCGACTGATTGTACCTTATATCATGACATGTCAAATCTCATATTAGTCACATCACGCCTGTCTGATTTTGTCAACCACCTAGTACCATAGATAGGACGGTCGCACACACACTACTTTGTTGGTGCAATTAAATGCAGCACTCATATCGAGGTGGTCCGAGTAGAAAGTCTCTCGGAAGCTTGCATGGAGCCCGGGCGCACAATAGCCCGGGCAGAAGACGTCCCGGGCATTCAATTGCTCGGTCTATAGTGACCCTTCTCGTAGATTATCCCAAACTTTGAGCTATCCATCCAGTGTCCCGGGTCGTCTGTGACCCGGGCATAATCAATACCCCTGACCCGGGCACAACCCATGACCCGGGCTATCCCGGGGATATCATCACTCCCTCTTTAAATAGTCGAGCTAGAGTCATACTTGCTGTCTCGATTAGTCTTGTGTGCCCGGTCAGGGAAAATACTTTGATAGAANCTCTGGTTTTATAAAAGCATCGGGGGCTTCAAATATCCCAGAGATGGGATGAAGTGCCGGGAACTCAAGTCTCCCCGACTTAATGAATGGTCGAGGTGCGGAACTCCGAGCCAGGTTACAGATCCCTGGACTTAGCAGACGACCGAGGTACGGGTCCCCGGGCCAGGGTACGGAGCCCTGGGCTTAGTAGATGGCCGAGGTACGGGTCCCCGGCGTGCAAGTCCGGTGGAGCACCCGACCCGGCTCATCCATTTCACCCGGATCGCATCAATAACAAACCAATTTAATCCTAATCAATGGAAAACAAAGAGCTACCTGTGAATTTATTACATCTTTTGCAGTGCATCCATGACCAATTTCAATCTTTCTTCCTGTATTTACTTCGATGAATTAAATTTCTTGGTGAAGTCTCAAGTTGGAAATGAAATAATTATCTCAAATTTCTTAGATTTTAAATATCGAAGTTTACAACGTGGATGAAAAAATGCAATTTTGTGGAAAGTTAACTTGAATGAATCTCTACCACTTTCATTTGAAAACCAACTTCGAATAATTTGTGGAATTCTCCCAGTAATTCGAATAACACAACACAGGTGCACGGACCCGAATGAAACTACCAACACGCACAAGTTTAGTAAAAAAATCCATATTTCATTCATTTCAAATCCAATTCGCTCATAACCGGTGCCATTTTAAAGCCAATTCAAAACTCTACAAGTTTCACTGGAATCATTTTCCTAAATTCTTAGTGTATAAATCGCAGAATTGCAAATATCAGCAGGTAATGGCACTGCCCACCCATACTAATTAAATATCTATTCTGTGAATCTTGATACAAACATTCATTAGTTGGGCCTCTCGCCCCCACTGCAATCGGTTGATTCCATCCTACTTGTAAGGACACTGCCCCATGATAGAATCAAGGGCTCAGATTTAGCCACACATACATGAGATCCACTAATTTTTTTAAAATCACATATGTGTGTGAATCTTGTCCATCCAAACCATGTGAGGGCACATCGAAGCTATCCTGCAATCGATGCTCCAACACGGAGTTGCAAATTAATTATAACAATAAAATAATTTAGTTGCAAGATAACCGTTTTCTTTGATCAGATTCTATTTGCAAAAAACCAACCAATGTTCCATTATTTGGGTGTACACAATGATGATATATAAATGATTTAGACCCAAAAGATTCAAGCTTAACAAGGAACAAAGATAATACCATATCTCTGTTTGCATGCTTCGAAGTAATAGGAGTTTGAATTCCCAAAGTTAGCATATCGGTGTAATATCTTTTGTCCCATATGGTAAAAATTAAATATTTCAAATGAGTTTATAATTGGCTATAATAGACTTTTATAGTAACTTGAGTTAGTCATTTTTGTAAAGTCATCGGCGAACACGAAGTAGTTGCATAAATCTACATTTTTGTCTTTTAGTTTTGTCATTTTAAAATTTTGTTCTTCTATGTTATAAAAATTCAGTTTTACTTCCGCGTGTTCTGATTTTTGGCAAATGAAAAAAGACTAAAATTGCAACAAAAAAAAATACGGGACTAAAACTGAAATTTCATAATACAGAGAACGTAACACGCAAAAAGGATTCAAAATATATAGATTTATCAAATTGATACATAAACTATTTTAAACATACAAACTCATACATAGGGATGGTAATTTCCTCCGAACCCGTTGGAGGATCCGATACCCGACCCGAATAGAAGACGGTATGGAGAGATTTTTAGACCCGATTAAATAATTGGGTAATCGGGTA